>NC_071324.2:13307500-13467500 GCF_027563975.2 Plodia interpunctella | reverse complement strand
AACCAACCAACCAACCAACCAACCAACCAACCAACCAACCAACCAACCAACCAACCAACCAACCAACCAACCAACCAACCAACCAACCAACCAACCAACCAACCAACCAACCAACCAACCAACCAACCAACCAACCAACCAACCAACCAACCAACCAACCAACCAACCAACCAACCAACCAACCAACCAACCAACCAACCAACCAACCAACCAACCAACCAACCAACCAACCAACCAACCAACCAACCAACCAACCAACCAACCAACCAACCAACCAACCAACCAACCAACCAACCAACCAACCAACCAACCAACCAACCAACCAACCAACCAACCAACCAACCAACCAACCAACCAACCAACCAACCAACCAACCAACCAACCAACCAACCAACCAACCAACCAACCAACCAACCAACCAACCAACCAACCAACCAACCAACCAACCAACCAACCAACCAACCAACCAACCAACCAACCAACCAACCAACCAACCAACCAACCAACCAACCAACCAACCAACCAACCAACCAACCAACCAACCAACCAACCAACCAACCAACCAACCAACCAACCAACCAACCAACCAACCAACCAACCAACCAACCAACCAACCAACCAACCAACCAACCAACCAACCAACCAACCAACCAACCAACCAACCAACCAACCAACCAACCAACCAACCAACCAACCAACCAACCAACCAACCAACCAACCAACCAACCAACCAACCAACCAACCAACCAACCAACCAACCAACCAACCAACCAACCAACCAACCAACCAACCAACCAACCAACCAACCAACCAACCAACCAACCAACCAACCAACCAACCAACCAACCAACCAACCAACCAACCAACCAACCAACCAACCAACCAACCAACCAACCAACCAACCAACCAACCAACCAACCAACCAACCAACCAACCAACCAACCAACCAACCAACCAACCAACCAACCAACCAACCAACCAACCAACCAACCAACCAACCAACCAACCAACCAACCAACCAACCAACCAACCAACCAACCAACCAACCAACCAACCAACCAACCAACCAACCAACCAACCAACCAACCAACCAACCAACCAACCAACCAACCAACCAACCAACCAACCAACCAACCAACCAACCAACCAACCAACCAACCAACCAACCAACCAACCAACCAACCTATATAGCAATATCATATAGCAATATTTTTATCTACATTGTTTAATTTTATTATTTTTTCATTTGCCTAACTATAAGTCTTACTTATCGAATTATAATGAAAACGATTATTATAATAGTTTCAAAGCAATTGTGTAATCTATTCACTTGACAAAATACAAAGGTAAATAAAAAAATGGACTAAAAGCCCGACACCATCTGGTTTTTTTATTCTCTAAGCTTTTTAAGTTCAAAAACCATCTACTGTATGCGGTCCTCACATTTTGCATAGGTACTCAACTTCCTTCAGCGCCGACTCCATATGGTAAGATTTCCACCCATGCAGTTATTTAAAAGATAAACTACAGACAGATGCCCCTCATAGACCGACTGGTCGACACCGAGGCCGGACACATGATACAGCTTTGAATTCTTCGCAACCCTCGCGATATTTGAAGCTACGGAGTATTAATCCCTACATAAAATTTAATAATAAGGCAATGTTTTTCTTATAAAACTTTATTCTGACATCGAGCTGCAATTTATTTACTCGATTGTAGACCTATAGCTTTTCATGATTATTAGCATGTATAATGAAACTGAAAAAAAAAATCTCAATTAGAAAAAATAAATAGGTTTTAAAGTTAATAAGTCATGTATTTGGCATTGTCGTTAAGATTATTCTTTAAAATCTCACACAGAAAATTGCCGGGATAATGTATTTACTTACACATTGTAGTTAATAACATTGACACAAAACAATTTATTAAGCTATAATGCGTTGATTTGCAAGAACCAAACGACCCCAATAGAAAAAGATAAGCGTAAATCATAATATCCACAGACTTAGTGACAGCGAACATGTACATATAAACTGTAATACACAAAGCATTTTTCTGAAAAAATATAAAGTTATTAGATTACATTGGGAGGTAAAATATTGAGTACTTATTGTTGCTAAAAATATAAGATACTAGCTGAAACGGAAACAGTTTTTTCTTGGTATTAAAATGGGATTGGGAAGTACTCAATGGCTTGAGTACTTCCCAATCCCAATCAAACACCTATCTACGTGAAACGTGTGAAAACTAGTTTTGCAATAGCAATTTGCGCGAATTGCGCGATATACCTATTGAGATAATAAACTATTGTGACATATATTTGAAAAAAAAAAATCTATTCTTGCCCAATCCTTTTATATTCTCAGCTAATAGATTCGATTTAACGAAACAACGAAACTCTTGATGATTTAAATCAGATCGGTAGTAATTATTTGTATGGGATCCACTAATTAAGTTTTATTTCGGACAAGTTGGTTGCGTTCAATTAAATCGCGCAAGTTTATTTCGTGCAATTTTCTTTCGAGCAAGATTCTTTTGCCCAAGTTCCTTTTGCAGAAGTTTCTTTCACGAAAGATTTTCGCTCAAGAGTACCAAATGTATGTATCGTGGCTATGACTGCAGTCAGACTGGACGATAGTGAGGCCATTGTACTAGTGTCTGCCCTCGACGACACATAGTCGACAGATAGGCCCTTGAAATTATAACTAACTAAATTATTTTAATTCAATAATTATTAACGGAAATATAATAGGCTTACAATGATAAGGCCCACAATAAACACGACAGTTGCAACAAACAATACAATATCGAGACACCCTATTAGCACGCGGAATTCGGTCGACAAAAGTCTGTGTTGACTGCATTTTTTATTTTTAAATCCTTCGTAGCATGTGTACTTATCATCTGCCGCTCCCTCAAACAGTATGGGATAATGTGTGCCTACGGTGCCGCCCTGCAATATAGAAACATATAGTAATGCCAACCTTACGATGTACGCATGCGAATGGTAATCTACTCGGAGATACTCGTATGCACACTCCATTTGTCGTTTAATATAGAGAGAGAACAAAATGTATTCAATTACTACATGTTTACCCGCGGCTTCGCCCGCTATAATACCGTATTAAAATGGGATTGAGATAGTTGAAATAAAATATCCACAGCGCATTTAAAATACACTCAGCGCCATCTAGTGTTTTATTGCAAATTAGCACTTAGCGCCACCCCACACAACTATAATACAACAATTTTCGCAAATCCCATGGGAACAATAGTTTTTTCCGGTATGAAAGCTACCCCTATGTCCTTCTCCATACTCTTAATTATATATTCAAGAAATTTTAGGAAGATTGGTTGACTAGATAACGCGTGAAGAGGTAACAAACAAACGAACGAAGTATTTATAATACAAACTTTTTCCCTCGATTAACGAACGAACGAACAAACAAACCAACTAACTTTCGCATTTATAATATTAGTTAGGATTAGTTGTGATGTTGTTGAAAGCATTGTTATTATTATCACAGTAATTGTTTTACAGATATGTGTATGTGGTGTCTTTCCCATAGATCAAATAAATATATCGATACGTATATAAAACAGTAGAAAAAAAATCCTGTACATTGAATAAATTTACATAAAAATAAAATTAGGCGATAGAGTCACAGCAACAGAGTAAGAATTTGAAAAAAAAATCTGTATGTTTATCTGTATGTCCGTGTGTCCGTGTGTCTGTGAACCGTCCGTGTTTAAGAAAAATTATGAAGAGTATGCTTACTACCAATTTTCAAGTTTTTATTTTGAAATTTGTGTTTTAAGTTCCATACTATCTTTCATAGCATCTATCTTTGTAGCCCCTTTCAGTAAGTCAGTAAGTCAGTAAGTCAGTCAGTCAGTCACTCAGTAACGGAAGAGTTTAATATATATATAGTTAGATAAAATAAGTTCCCACTAATTGAGATAGAGTACTAGATACGGACGCACACGAACACCCGTCACCGCTCATAGTAGAAATGTGAAATTTGGACACACGATTATTTTTCTTAATGTGAACACCACTAAGAAGAGATTGAATAATGTTAACCCCTAAGGGGATGAAATTGGGATTTTGGAATTTGTATGTTGTGTTGTTTATCGAAATTATTCCGTTTTCTATGAAAATATTATACGGAAAAGACAAGTTACTGAAACGATAAAAAAACTAATTACCTACTATTAAAACACTCAGGTAGGTACTAAGTACCTAGTATTTTATAAATGCGAAAGTATATGAGGATGTATGTGTATGGATGGATTGTTATGAAATTTGGTACACGGGTAGAATATAACACGGAGTAACACCTAGGCATACATGTAAATACATCTATGCACGTAGGGGACTCACTCGCATGCACTCACAGGAGCAAAGCCCCGGGGCGTAGCTAGTTCACTATATTTACACACATATATTAGGAGAGGATATCATATCATTTAATGAGCATACTATCTAGTATAATAAAAAAATACTCGCCAACAAAAAACAGAATCCCATTATAAAACATCCTACTCTTAATGATAAACAGAAACAACATTTATCGAAATCGGGAAGACGTTTAAAAGCTACCATTTTTATTGTAAAATTCGGTTTGGCAAACGTTTTAAAATATAATAATAAATTAATAAAAAATGTAAAATGAACACATCAAAAATTTTGGATTTGAAAATTTTGCTTTTTTTTGTGTTATGGCTCCATCGTTCGCCCAAACGATGAATTAGTAGCTACTCCGACTTACTAAATCTATGACGAGACCTCCTTACATCGATATCCACAGACAGACGCAGGCGCGCGGGACCGTTTTATAAATCTATGATCGATGGACACAATTTATTTTTTTAATTTGAAAAAAGAATAAGGGCGTTCGCACGTACGAATACGATAAGAATATTTTGCATTTCCAAGGTGGAAGTTATTAAACAACAAATATCAGTTCTCAAATATTTATTTTAATACTCCATACTGACAGACGCGACAAGTGAATCTTTTTATAATAATATACTAGCTTTTTATTACGTGCGTGCGCTCGTAACTTATTTTTGTCAGTATCTCGGGTTTTAAGCAACGTATCGCGATGAAACTTATACCAGATTTTAAGTTACACCATATGCTATACAACTGTGAAAATCGCATTAAATTCCATTTAGCAGTTTATTGCATGATGCGCGATCAAACATACAGACAGACAAAAATATAAAAATAAATTATTTTGGTTTATATTTGTCCCATAACGGAGGGTACTTTCGAAATAATCTTGAAAATTTTATTTTTAATTTACTACAAAGAGTATTATATCAATTTTCAGCTGTTTATCTTGAAAATTGTATTAAGTCCCATACATTATTTCACCATTTCGAAGGATTTGAGGAATATTTTTTTGAAAAATCTGAAATACGTATTCATTAATTTATTGTATACAGCTAAAATACAAATTTTCAAGTGACTATCTTCTACGGTGTAGAACTTTCATATAAATGTTTTTCACCCCTTTCGGGTGGAATTTCCAACAATTCTCACTACACTAGTAGCTCACCTACACTCCGCAGGGAACCTACATGCCAAACTTTAGCTTCGTCAGTCAGTCAGTCACGCAAGAGTCTTATATATATAAATAAATAATTAGGACAAATCACACAGATTGAGCTAGCCCCAAAGTAAGTTATAGACTTGTGTTATGGTATACTAACTCAACGATACTATATTTTATAACATGTACATATATAGATAAACATCCAAGATTCGGGTCAATCAGAAAAAGATTATTTTCCGTCATAACCCGACCTGGGATCGAACCCGGGACCTCTCTTCGGGCTCAGAGGTCGACTTTACCACTGCGCCACCGAGGTCGTCACCTCTTCATTTATAAGGATGTACAGGTATTATACGAGCTCAGCATATTCCTATATCTCGGACGTTTCACATAACATCTTCTTGCCATATCCGATAAATATATGGACAGTCGTAACTGACTTGTTAGTAATTAATACCTTTTGCCTGTAACTAATAACTTTTGCGTAGCTCCGTGTGGGAAGGGCCTTACTGTAATTGCGACAACACGACGTATTGCCCGCATCCTGTTGAGCGAATGACTCTAAAACAAAAATTGATTTTTACTCTATTTTACGGTACATAACTATTGTATCTTTACACATCGCAGTGAATATATGTTATAAACTATCTAGGAATAACCAGAAACATGTCTTCTATTGAGTATTATGAAAATAGCGATGATTACACTGTGCCCTATTGGTACTTCACGTACATTATGACTACTGTTGGTGTGGTTGGGCCAATATTAGTTCCGAAGGGTCCCGACTGTGCGTAAGTATTACATTTAATTATTTATATATAATAATAGCATTACGCACACTAACAATCATAATGTAGGCAATTGTAGCTATGAGGCGAATGAGAATGGTCATTTTGTAGAGACTACTGCCCAGGTATAAGAAATACCTATACAATCATTGTGACGTCAGTGATCGTTCAATATTCGAAGTGCTAACGCATCAGAACACCGACATCGTCACGTCATAAGTTAGCTCAGTACGTTTAAAGTACCTTTGATTACTAATATTGTTAAGGCGACGCTCTCTCGTTGCCTAATAATGAATACGCCCACAAAGAAAATTGAAATTAAAACTGAAACTGAACCGCCGCCTGTCGACTATACCACGGACGAGGAAGCTAAAGAAACAATAAGAACGAAATCGAGAAAGAAACGGAAATTTAATACGTCACCTACACTCACCAACAGAGGTTAGTCCCAAATGAGATAAGGTGAAGAACGTCCCTACACCACCTCCAATCACAGTAGATGATGTTGAATGGTGACAGCGTAAAAACCAATGCTTCCAACGAAGAGGCACACATAGGTAGCCATAATTAAACTAATATCAACAAACAATTGTCATTGACAATCAGAGTAATGGCAAAAAAAATAGTGAATAATGATTATTTGCACCTGGCGCTGTGAAATCACTGCTTCAGGGTTTCCACCAACGGCTACACTTTTTTTGTTTTGGCAGAAAATTAAGACAAGAAAATGTTGAAGCCTCGCAGCCTTGTCCTTTTCAAGGATTTCCAATTAATAGGATTATAATAACAACTTATATTATATTACTATAATATACTTTTTCTGAATTGTTGCAGTGTATATAGAATCTCCATAATGCTAGCTGCTTTTTGGATTTATATTACGTATGTATGGCATATTTCACTAAGCACCTCAACTCTGTGCAACCAACGTCCTGGGCATGACACTTGTATTTACTACTCTTTAAATAACTTCGACTTTGACCTTTAATTTTTGTATATCACGAGGAATGAATTTTGCAAAGGCAGTATGTCGATATCTATAATAACTTGGCTGGGCTCTTTCGGTTTCACATCAGCATCACCAGATACTCTAGATCTTCGATATTCCTAGATTTGACAATTTCCCTTTATGTGGGCATTAAACCCTACCCCTGTACCAAATTTCTACTCTCTAGGTCTAGGGGAATTGAATGGAAGAAATACCAGTACTATTTTGATGATCAGTGAGTGAGTGAATCAGTGTCGAAATCGTGGAACTTTGCTTTCGCATAACTTGATCTCCTTATATGTCTTGCAAGTTTGAAGCTAAGGTTCTGGTGTATACTCACAGCTTACTTTAGCGGCGCGAAGCAAGCTCTGCCGTACCATTCCTTTGCAGGAAACATTTAGAACCTCTGTATAGATTAGAACAGAAGTTATCGACTCAGTGAGCTATCGTCTTCTTGAATGGACATGACAAAGTCAAATTCAT
The DNA here is from genome assembly GCF_027563975.2 of Plodia interpunctella. Classification (NCBI taxonomy): domain Eukaryota; kingdom Metazoa; phylum Arthropoda; class Insecta; order Lepidoptera; family Pyralidae; genus Plodia; species Plodia interpunctella. The sequence continues at coordinate 13,459,674 of NC_071324.2, read as the reverse complement.
AGTCAGATGGGATAAGATCTTCTAATTCCATGAATTAGCTGAATGTACCTACTAATTCCATGGCTGAAACAGTTATCTGCGATAAAAAGCGAAATGCCGTCAAAAACATTATGTGAAAAATAGCCAATAACACGAAATTATGCTTAATGTTCAACGGCCGATTACATATTATCTAACAATAAAAATAAAGAAATCACAGAAAGGAACCGTAGACTTGTCTTGGTTTTATCTAGAGATTCCATTACTTTTATAGAGAAACAGCTTCATCGAGACTGGTAGTTTTTTACAGAATGTTTTTGATGGAAATTTAATATTTACCAAAGAATGTCATATGAAATCGGATTAAAAGCCTTGTACGACTAGTATAATATTTGACGTTATGCTTAACACTCAAAATAGGCACTTCAGTAACCCAAACTGGTTATCGTGAGGTTAATGAAGATATTTAAATGTTTATTAAGCTTACTATCAAACATCTTATATATGAATTAGCTGGTGATATTGGTCTGTAATTACCCTCTACTTCTGTATTCATTATTTCATATTGATTAGCTATGATTTTACGACTCGTCGCCTAACATCAATCTTCTTTAGGAATGCTATTATTTGCCTTCAGCTGTCTCGATCTCTTTCTAGAGCGCAGCCACACACACAGTGAAATGATTTGCTTATGATACCCCCTTACATTTTATAATAAAACAGTAGAAAAAAAATCTATACATTAAATATATTTACAATAGACACAACACAACAGTCACAGCAATAGAGTAAGAATTTGAAAGAAAAAATCTGTCTGTTTGTACACGCTAATCTCCGGATCTACTGGACGGATTCGAATGAAACTTTTTTGTTATATAGCTATTAATCCTGGGCAACATATAGGCTATAAATGATTTTGAAAACTGGAACACTTGATGGAGAACTATGATATTCCTTAAGCTAAACTATAGGAAATATAGAAATGACGCCTTAATTAAAATTGTTCAGTCTGATGAGCATTTTATGTTGAGGTTAAAAAATCAAAGATCTGGAACACCTAATGCAGTCCCGTGATGGTCCAGCCAAACTGTTGGAAATATAGAATCGACGCCCTCACAAGTGTTGTTCAGTCAGATGGGAATTCCCTGTTGAAATATAAAAATCGAAGATCTGGAACACCTGAAGAAGAGTCATAATTGTCCAGCTAAACTAAAGGAAATATACAAATGACGCGTTAACAAACGTTTTTCAGTCGAATGAGCTATTTCTGTATAGGTATTATTACTCTTTATCTGTGCAGTTAAATTTTTCCAATAATTTTGGTTCCTTACCAAGAATTGTTCGGCCACGCGACCTAATTCGCGGCCATATAATACTTGGCAAATTTTTAACTTAAAATTGTTAGAATAATGTATCAAAATAAAAAAGAAAAATAAATTGTCTATTTGCAACCACATCTGTGTGTTTCTATTAAAAATTACGTCTGCATTTTTTAGATGGATCGTGGTGTACTCTGCGCAAATGTATCCTATAACAGGGCCCAGATATCAAAATACAACCCTCGCATGGATCAGCTTTATGTGGGTATGTAGTTAAGGCATGCATAGCTACTTACTAAGATGACGAAAATTCGTAAAAACTTACACGCCCTTTTTCGCCCCCCTTTGGGGTGGATCATCGTGTAGATATATCGGAATAAACATTTATATTTTGCTTTTTCTTTTTTTTTTCTTTTTCTCTGGGGAGCTTTACCCCTAGAGAACGCATCCCCTGCCAGAGGGGATCGGGGGGGGGGGGGGGGGGGGTTAGCTAATCTTTATCTCAATCTGATATGGAAAATCATCTGATATGGAATTCATAAAGATAGCTAAACTGTTCAGCATCAAGTTTTCCTTTTATTCATAATTTATCATACCTAATAACTTGGCGCCCGAAAGAAAGACCCCAAATATATTTTTTAATCTCTCTAATAATTTTGACTCCTTACCAAAAATTGTTTGGTCATGCGAACGAAGTCGCGGGCATCAGCTAGTAAATCAATAAATACAGGGTTTACTGGTATCAATTGCAAAACCTCCTAAAGACCATTGGAGTTCATTAAAACAAGCAACTTTTATTCTACCACTTTCGTGATTCGTATTTTTTTTCATATAACCAAAAATTACAATAAAATTTGCGATTATACACATGTTAATTGTGTATAATAGCCGAGCAACACGAGACAGTGCTGTAGCGTCATGTGGCGGAATCGAACATAGAAGTAACGTTTTATAGAAACGAAATTACAAATAAAAAATGGAAAATCTTTGTATTTATTACGTTTAGACAAAAGTCGTAGGACAAAAGATGTTACTCTCTGTGTACCTTATGCGCCTTTAGAAGGTTATGCGTTAGATATACTGGTATAGGGACAAATTACACAGATCACGAGATAGTCACAATTTCGGATTACGAGGCAGTCACATAATTATTTTGTTTTGGAAGTACTTATAAGGAGTACTTATATTCGGAACCGTCTCACGCGAGTCCAACATGCATATTTCGGGTTTTTAACTTAATTTTGTATTGGACTATTTTCAGGGTAGCGGAAAGGGCGTATCTGTGTCTTTAACCATCCCGATATGCACCTCAACTACCACCACTACCAGTACAACCACAACGACAACCACAACAACAACGTCGACCACAACCACCTCGACGACGTCCACCACCACAACCTCCACCACGAGCACCACAACGACAAGCACTACGACGACAACTACGACCTCGTACCAGCTGTATGGTAAGTGATCTTTCAAGAACACGCGTACAAAGTTATAATTATAATGGATATTATTATAGTGACCTAAACTAATGGGCAATGTGCTCATAAACATAAATAAATCAACTAGGCATTATTATATGCTCGTCACCGTCCTATTGGATGGGAAAGAAAAATGAAAACCATATTTTAATACTTTTAAGACTACAAAAATCAGTGTCAAAAAGAATCGCTCCAAAACCAACTCCGTTTGACTCAAGTCCACATTCCACCATATTCGTGGCTAACATGCGTCACGAGGAATGCTACTGAAGGATCTGAAAGATTAATAACGATAAAAAGAAGTGAGGAATTGTACTTACCAATTTGACAATGTCGATGGTTTACAAGAACAAGACACGGACGAGAAAGAGAGGGAGAGAACACACAGCGGCGTGGACTTTACTGGGCAATTTCGAGTTTTAACATCCTAAGGAAGAGGAAATGATGACGAGGATGGCCTCGATAGCTGTATTCATATGCATGGCCACAAAAGCTATAGGTACATATTGAGCTAGTGTCCCTAAGGACATTACGTCCGAAGCTTCGTTTCGGTACACGTGTACCATATCCTGTGATTAGCAATTGACAAAATTCCCACTTTTCAAAATACATACTCATCTCTTACTCATTTCCTACAATCACTACATCTCGAAAACTGGACCGAAATGACAAAATATTTAGGTTTTCCCTTGATTTAGATAATAAATACTAATTGTATTCTAAATTTGAGGCTTCTATATCTGCTAGTGCCTTAGACTTTTGATGATCGGTCAGATTGGCCTGAATTGGCTTCGAGAAAAGGAGGGTACGGTCGTGCCGCTTTTGTTGCTCAACTTGGGGGAGCACTGCCGTGCTCCCAGATTAGTAAATTATATTATTTTTCAGCGAATGATGAAGACTCTATGTAGTTTTGCATGTATATACCAATTATATAACCTATTCTTCGTTTGATCAAAGGGCCCACCATATTAAACACTTTAATGATGGAACTTACATTATTTGATTTAGGAAAAAAAGAACTTACATGTTTTTTTATATTTACATTTTGATATTTTGTTATATTTTCATTCAAAGATGTATTTTTATATTAACCTAGGTACATATTTTGTTAATATACATTTTACATAATATGGTCCTTTGCTGGGCGGTATGTTGGGTTTCATACTATGCATGTGAACCCGAATACGTTAACTACTATAAGCAAGATGTGATTATTGTTTCCAATGTTTTTTGGTCGCAAATAAATCTCAGGCCATACACATGATTTCCCCGCATACAACCTGCTATATTCAACCCTATTCGACTACAATGTGTGCAGTGTAATAGAATACACACAAAATGCTCCGCTTATTTTGTACGTGTAACTGTAAACTAATACCTTATCAAGTAGGGACAGGCAATACGCATTGCCAAGTAGGGATGACATCAGGCACGCGGGACCCTCGCCCGACACCTGTGAGAAGTGGACGAGAGCTGCCGTGTCCGGGACTACGACGTGAGCCCCGACACGGAAACTCAATTCGCAACCAGGAACCTTAACCTTCGTGATCTTTCTGTTTTGAAGACGAACTTTAAAATAGAAAATCTGTAGTTTATACTATATTATGGATACTACGGGCCTTAGTCTTAATGTCTCTCGCGCCTTTTGCTCAAACCCACCGATGCGCAGCTCACGAAAACAGCATCCATTTGTCCTATGATATTGTGATCAGCGTCTACAAATGGCTGGGTGCTTTGCTTAAGGACAATTCGAATTTCTGCGAAGCTTAATCTTAATCTGGCTTTTTTTCTCTTTGCAGATTATCATGCGGGTAAAGGATCTATTCATAGAATAAAAACAGCCCAAACCCCATATGTGTATATAGTAATTGGAATGAAGGCACATATAGATGCGAAGGCTAAACACATCGTGTCAGAACAAAGAAATTATACTCAGGGAAAATCGATAGAGGTAAAATATTTTATATTTAGTAAATAATATAAAGTGTAGAGAAGTATATCTAGGTATACATATAGATATACTAAAAGTGAAAGCGCCAAACGGTATTTTTCATTGACCGAGCGAGCGAAGCGTGCGACGTCTACAAATCAACTTGGGGCAAAAATACATTTATTGTATGTATGATAGCGCGAACAAATAATATTAAAATCGTTTAAAACATAGATTTGTTAAAAATACTAATTTGTTCAAAATATTGATTTGTTTAAAATGATTATTATATATAAAATACACGTTAACACAATAAGTGACTATTATTATGGATCGACGCCGTACGAGTGGATATTCTCATCCTCTAACATGTATGTAACGCGATAACTTTGGAACCGTTGGTCCGATTTTGATGAAATTTAAGTTATGTAGGATCTGCCAATAGAATTTTTAAGTTCATAGGGCAAGAAAATCGGTTAAGGCCACATATTTCTTTTATCTATGGTTAAGCCGTTATTGAAATATTCACAATTTTGTAAAAAAAATATTGTGTTAAGTTCGCGGCGTACAACTAGTGTTAATATGAATCCTCTGTTGTAGTTCTATCCGCACGGCCATGATGTATATATCAAAAGTTACACTAATTGGATTGAAACTTATGACCATTATCATTTTAATTGGGTTTCAACTACCTCCACGTGGAGATATAGCGTAACTGGTTACGAGTGCCAAAACGATTCCTCAGTGTCAAGAGTTCACGTGACGTGCAGACGAAGTTGGCCTAACTGGGGCTGGGCTCATACATACAGAAGTTTTGATTACTTTCAATGCAATTATGTGTTTATCTTTTCACCGCATAACGAGTCATACTGGAATTTTATATGTAAGTAAACAATAATATTTGTGTTAATTGTGAAACGGGTTTAGAATTGTACTGTATTTTTATGACATAATTTTAATAGTGTCGAATAGAGTGCAAGTAACGCTCTCCGTTCGGGAACAGTCGCGTGTCGAGCTCCTTGAACAAAAAAAAGTGCCATGTGTAAAGTGCGTTCTTTCGAAATTCCTCAACTATTTGTGGTCTTATTCTACAAACCGAAAAGGTTAATTGACCGAGCGAACGAAGCGAGCGAAGTCTAACACTCTACTTGGGGCAAAAATACATTTTTTGTATGTATGTATGTTTGTTTGTAACGTGATTAATTTCGAACCGTTGGTCTGGTCTGATGAAATTTGAATGGTATGTAGGATCTGCCAATGGACTTTTTAAGTTCGTGGGGGGCATCAAATAATCGCGTTACAAACATACATACAAAAAATATTTTAGCGTCAAGTCGAATTGTAGATCTCGCTCGCTTCGCTCGCTCGGTCAAAAACATCCAGTCGTCCCGATTATGCTAACCTGAACTTATCACGTGGACTGCCTGCACATAGAACAATATCCATACAAAAATACTTTCAAAAGAGTCTCTAAAATGACCCAAGGGAATTAAAACAAATCAAGTAGATAACAAATTTCATTACAAACTGTTATATATTAAAAGGTCTAATAGATTAATAAACCAGTTTATTAAATGCAAATGCACATTTACAGTTTAGGCGCGCCCAAACCACACATAGCCATGGACAAGGGGTGAGTTAGTGATGTGACATCTGACACAAACAATATCCTTCTTTCTTTTTAGGGTTCCGTATCAGGTACGATTCGGGGCGGCTTTTTTTGACTAAATTATTTGATTTATTGTCTTGACCTTATTACTCTAGCAATATTACATAAATTTAAATATAAAATCAGGAATTGAGATAACAAATGTATCGCAGCAAATAAATTCTGAAAATAGCATAATACAAAAAATATTAAATCGATATACCTAGTTCATTTACAAAGTTTGCTAGCATGTTACTACGCGTATTTGATGATAAGCCTGCCCACGTAAACAACGTCCTAGGTACGTCACAAGAACATAGAATAGCGCATACAATTATAATAAAATATGAACAACATAAAAAAAATATCGGATAGGTATTGAATCCTTAACATTGCATAAACGGTTAAACATTGCATAACCATTGCACCATAACTGATCCGCCCATTTTTAGATAAGGATGTTGTGTGGAGTAGTGACCAGTAGTGAGAGTGGTTGGACGGCGTTGAAACGCCTACGTGGGTAGGGGGACACTATTACTTACACACAAGAGCATACTACATGGCGGAGCAAATATTGTATTAGAGCAATTAAGAAAATTAACATGCAGAAAGAAAGAGTCTAAGTCATAGGATGATAGTAACTAGGAGCATCATCATCTATGGGAAAGCGAGCAAACTGCTTGACTATCTCTTACAAATATTATTCCTTTAATTCTTTCTATGCAATAAAAAATATTGCTCTTGAATCTCCGAAACTCGAAATGTCTTTCGATTAGGTATTGAAACATTAAATGTTGTTGTCAATTTCGCTCTCCTCATCTACCCCCTTACGGAGCGAATACTTGGGATGATTATTTTCAATTGCTTTCATTTGTTTTCAATCCCATTATATGCACATACGTGTATATAATGAAATGAATTGAATACAAATGGTTATAGCAACAAAACTTTATGCAGATATGAGTCCAGTTGAATTTACATAGTTGGTCTAATGATTGCAGATGGATTTAACAATGATATAAAAGTGTTGAAACCTAGCTTGAGAAGCACCTATGATGAATACGGAGAAATTTACGACGATTCCAATACCACCACACGTAAGTAATATCTAAGAAACGTAGAACCCATGTATACGAGTATTTATTCACTTTATTTATTACAGGTTTTTATATACCTAATAATATTTAGTTTGTGTGTATCCAGCTCGACTTTAGATTTTTTTCATCTCATTATTATTTTCGTGAATACAATGTTGTGAGTCATTTTCCTAATTGAGCTGAAATTTTGGGAAAAGGAACCTATATTCTGATTGAGTTGTGAAAATGCATTGTTGCGATACGCAAGACTTGTTCTCAGTAAGATAATTCCAGCGCGGAAAGAACATGTTAAACGTGTCTCGCTCCGACAACATTGCAACTATGAATGATTTTGATGAAATTTGGCACAGAAATGGGCGGAACTTTCAGGAGTGTCATAGGCTACTTTTTATTGTGGTTTCAACCGAAAGAAGCCGGGACAAGCCGCTAGTTTCTAATACAATTATTTATCTACTATGAAATAATCTATTAAAATAATTTTTATTTTTCACTAATTGTGACGGTGGCGCTAGTGTCGGAGCACAGTGCAGCTTTGATCTTGCAGAATAACACCCTTGGAAATGTTTTCCGATAGCGGCCGTACGCCGACTCTCGTTCTTGCTGTTTTGGCTTCGTGGCTAACGCTGACACCGGCTTCAGAGGCATTACATTAAAAATATAAGTAGCAGGCAGTATATATATTACTGTATACAATACAAAGTCTAATATTTTTTTGATTTTTCTGATAACTAAAGTGGATTTTAATTCATGTTTTCTTAACCAAATAGTTGGGTAAAATTACAGGGTAAAATTGTTCATTATTCTAGCTACATTTGCAAAATGGACGTAAATTAGGTAGGTATATCATCATCAATATCAATACATATAATAAAATTGAAGAAAGGAACATTGGATATTTTTTTTTAATTCTTCATGGAATATACTTAGTTACTGATATAGATGACGAAAATATAGTTTTGGAAATTGTTGTCTGTCTGTCTGAACGCGACATCACACGAAATCTACTGGACCGATTTGCTTGAAATTTGGTATGTAGGTACCTTATATACCGGGTTAATATCTTAGATACATTTCATCCCGGTAAATGGTCAGGTGGAAGGAACCTGATCATTCACTTCTTTTAATTAACATTCACAGTTGTACTCTTTATTTAATACTTTCAAGGAAGTAGCAGGTCATTCCCATCACGAGTATCATTAGATGACTCACTGGGAAGTCCTAGCCTTATATTGTAACCAAGATTACTGGAACAAATTACTATTTTATTGATTTATTTATTTTTTATATCGTATTCTTGACACTTCTATGGTCCCGGTCAGTGAGTGAGTGACAAAATAAATAAATTCGACTAGTAATAATTCTTAAACTGCTGGTTTAAATTGAATGAAATTTGAAATACACCGAGCTTTGCTTAGTCACTGAAAATTCAGGCTTCTATTTTTATTCACAAAGAATTTATTTGTTGGGGTCGAAAATGGCCTGAATTGCGTCGGGAAGGGATGGTACGGCCGTGCCCAACTTGGCATAGCAGGGCGCGAGCCAGGCGAGACTGATGGCGCGGAAGTAGATTTTAATTTATATTGCAAAATGTGCGGCATCTTGATTTTACATGCACTTATTATGGTTTGTTCCAGATTGATGTTTTTTTCAGATAGACCAGAAGTTTATCCTTTGATTGCGATCCTAAATCTTTATTATTCTTATTGCAGAACTAAGAACTGTGGAAAGAGCATCAAAAGCTCCAAATAAAGATATGTCAACCAGCGAAGGAAGTAAATCCATGAGTAAAGGACCATCGCAAAAATGTATGGGCTTCGTCCCCACCTACAATCACCAATCAAATCGATACCAATTTGTTTCTTAGGCATCAAATTTATATAAAAAAGAATAATAATATATTAGCACGATTAACGACGATTTTAAATTCTGGAACTAACGCCATTGAAATTGATTCGTTCAACGATCATTTTTTATACCTATCCATGAGATATGATAAAAAAATAACAAGTCTTCATTCTTTAGTAACGTCATTTTCGAGTATATCCATTCAGCGGGGTCGCCTGTGTACTCGATATTTGATTTACCGATTTATGTAGTGACTGATTTGGATTAAAAACCACTCCAATAATATTGCGAAAAAAGTCATAACGCCGGCTTTTTTCTTCGTAATCGTATTCCTGATGGATGACCACGACGTTGTCATTACGTAGGATGAAAAACACACGACTTGGCACTATTCATGGATTGGTTTGCCATTGCCTTCTCCTTTTCACTCACAAGTTGATAATCAATCAAGATTTCTTCATGATGGTGTCCTTCACCGGAAGCTAGTGGTCGTTAATGAAAAATACTATACATGAGTCAGATTGGTATACAAACTCATGTGGAATGAGTAGGACCTTTCGGCTCACAGGTAGGCGTCTTACGTTTAACGTTTAAAGAATTTATTTTCTCAAAAGAATTACATAATTCACTTACCGAGAAAATACAAAGATATAATTAAACTATTGTACGTACCTAATCAATAAGATTTTACATATCTTTCGTGCCATCTGGACATATTTGCACTATATAAACTATCACTGATGACACATCACTTAACAATAAACAAAATAAAATGCAATGCAGCTAAAAATTAGGATTTCGGTATTAACTTTTAAACGAAACATTTCATTATTTTTTTTTTTTCTTTTTCTTTTTATGTGAAGCAAGCATCTGAACATAAAATACTCTTAAAAAAAAAAAACAAAAACTTAAAATCAATGAGCAAGTAACAAAGAGGGTAGACTGCATTCGTGTTCTAAAGACAACTACTTACACTTGTTTATTAAGGCGTGTACATTAGTGTATAAGCTGTAGCGGAATAGCATATTTCTATAACGAGTGATATATTTTTGCAAATTTAACAGTGATCTATAATTAGTTTATAACATAATTCAAATCACTATAATTATACGTATCAATATCAATCTCAATATCCCTATCACAATATATTATTTATTAGTAAAACGTTACATACTTATATAAATGCAAGTATAAATATTTAACATATATTATAAGAATTTGCTTTTTATACTTATTTTACATATATATATACTATATTTATACACATTATTATGAGAGGTCCTTTAATATGTGACTTTTTAGCAACTTTTTAAATGTGAAAAGTGATTTCGATTCTTTTATATCCTTTGGCAATTTGTTATAAAACTGTGCACCTTCATACATAATATTCTTTTTTCCATAGTTAGTCCTGGGAGTTCTTAAATATATGTTATTGGCTTGTCTAGTAATACGTTTTTGGATTTGTATCTTTTTTGTGAAGTTTATGTGCGAGTGTATATCTTTGGTGAGAATCTTTCTTATTAAAACACATGTGCTATATTTATACAGTTGCCGGAGATTGAGCAGCTTCGTTTCTTTATAAATTGTCATTGTTGGTGTTAAATAGGCATATTTAAATAAACGTTTTATTATTTTATTTTGCGATCTTTGAAGTTTTTCTAAGACTGTTTTACTCGCTGTTCCCCATATTTCAATTAAATAGTTTATTTGAGATTTTATTAACCATTACATCACCACCGTTTCAATTACTCCACCACCGCTTTCCCGAAACCCAATAGACATGCTATATCCAGTGTCTGGAATTGCTTCACCGTCCGCAGACAGGCATCGAGCGCGGGCGAGCGTGGAAGGCAGGGACGAGACTCCTGACCCGACACCCGCTAATCAATTACGCGCTGCACCCACCGACTTAATAGTAGAGGCATAGTTGTTTTTAAAAGCGTTAGTCCCTTTACGTGCCGACACCAAAACTGCCAGACTCGAGTCATGAGAAAATTTGTTGCATCACGACAGGAACATAGCCCTGGCCCACTTGGATGTCGCGAAACAGACTGCACACTCAAGTGGGCCGATGTGCAAAGATAGTCTGACTAGGTGGGGTATGCTCGATGACTCTCATTTTCATTCTTCAACATTCTGGTATTTCGCATGTATTCAAAGTATTGTATGTATTCTAACGAATACATGCGAAATTTCAAGAAGATTCTCGTTGAGTAGATAAAGTGCGAAGAGCTAACAAATTACCAAGCAAACGTACTTTCACATGTTTAAGTCCGTATGCATGTCCATAGTTGGGTCCGGAGTCAATAAATCTCAAGGAAACAGTTTCACGCTTCAAAATACTCAAGTATCATCCATTGTATAGTACTTTTGCGATGACTGTGACTAAGTGTTACCTACATGCTCAGAATACCACAGACACAACAACGGCTATCGATTTAAGCCGATGGTTCGTAAAATTACGGAGTGATGGCATCAAAAGATTCGATTCACAGTAGAAACCAAGTCAAGAGCGCGCTTGGATGGATATGTGTCTTTCACATACCTATATATAGATAAGCATCCAAGACCCTGGTCAATCAGAAAAAGTTCATGTTGACCTGACCGGAGATAGAACCCAGGACCGCCAGTGTAGCAATGCGGCATGATGACCATTAGGCCACGGAGGTCGCATACGTATTGCTCTGCCTATCCTTAAAGTAGGTAGAAAAAAAGCGCAACAGATAGGGAGTAAACCTAATCTCACGATTTTTCGAACGCTCCTCCACCCAAATCGTCTGATCAGAAGCTGATCCGACGATCGTATATCGTATAATAGTCGTCGACCGGCCGCGGCTTATTCCTTCCGGAAACTACGAAGTAATAATAATATATTACTGTTCTGTTGTACGATTCTTGAGATTGTCGCTAAAATTCCTCCGGTTAATGAAGAAAGCAATGGCAAATCACCTCATAAATAGTTCCAAGAAAGTTTGTTTTTAATTCCACGTGATGACCTGAACCCTTGTACAACTATGAAGAAGCAGTAAAGGTCTCAAGTAGGCTTATCAAATTTTACCTGCTTTGGTCCAGTAGATTCGGAGCAAATTGGCTGTGACGGACGGATAGACACATGAGTGAACCTAAAAACGGCAGTGTTGCCTCGTGCTCGACTTAAATATCAAGCCACAACCTTTGCGTGCCATTTTCATCCGCAGATAGTGATCCCGCCCATGGAGCTATACAAAGATTTCCTCTTGTAAAATTTATTATAAAAATATGTTATGATAAAAATGTATTATATTATGAAAATAGAGATTATGATTCAACAGTTTAAAACGTGATCTACACGGTGCGTTACACGCATTGCGTTTTTGCACAATTAGTTGGAACTATATTGTTAACGTTTTAATTGATTTTCAGCAAACATAATCGTTAAGGGGTATTACATATTCCGAGAGGTGCAAAAAGAGCCTTTGAAATTCAGTTTGTTAAGTAAAAAAGGAAAATACAAAGAGCTCTATATATTGTTAACTGAGGCGAGGCATATATTTGAGCCATATTACATGGTAAGACAAGAAAATCAGATCACGTAGATAGTTCATTGGAAACTTTAGTTAAATTTTAGGAATTGTATGTGATGTAAGAGTGTAATGGCTATGCTAAAGACTTCAACATTCTCCCGATGCGGATCTGTAACCTTTACGGTTAAAGATCCGCATCGGAAGAATTTGGTACTGTTATTTGTAAATGTTTTTGGCAATAACTATATTTTATTGTATTTTGTATAAAAATAATTTACTATTTCCCTATATCAATCAAGTTCTTGTCTCTCTATATGAATCAAGTATAGTATCTGTTCTTTCCAGATACACATCGGAGCCAATTCAGGAACAATGTGTTTGATTACCAAGAGTGACGACCTCGTGGCTAGTGCCCCGTGCGATTTCCAGTGGGGAATAAACATGAACCTCAAGTTCTGGATATGGTTTGAAAAAGGAGATATTTCAATCGCGTCAGGATACGACAACCCAGATGAAAAAGGACCATTTCTATCCTGGGTGGACACCAAACCTCTCGCGATCAAGTATTACGGATTTTGTGGGAATGTTGAAGACGAAATAATAATAAACATTGAAGACTAATAATATAAAAGCCATACAAAAAAAATACAATAAGTATGATTTTATCCTGACTAATAAGACTAATAAGTAAATCTAGTTAGATTTAGTAAAAAATGTTTAAAATACAATAATAAAAACTAGTTTTTTACCTTGATTATAATAAGTCTATGTGTAGTAAAAAACGTTTAAATACAATAATAATAAGTATAATTGAATACCTTGACTATAAGCCTCTAGTTCTGTTTAGTTTATGGAAAAGACTAATTTTATTTGTCTATGTTAGTTATATTTTTATGAATAAGACTTATATTTTAGTGAGTTCAAATGGAGTGGGAACATTTTTGTTTTTTAAGAAAAAATCTGGGGTCACCGCAGTGCCCCCGCCAAGTCGAGCAAAAAATGCGGTACGGCCGTACCATCCTTTTCTCGAAGCAATTCAGGCCAATTTCGAACCTCAATCACGTCGTTGTGGATAGAACAGGATTCCTGAAATTCCAAGGCACTTCATTTTTCGATATTGATCCGAAATTGGCCTGAATTGCTTCGAGAAAAGGATGTCCTTCGGCCATGTCGCTTTTTTCTGGACTGCGTGCCCCCAGATACTCAAATAAATATCTAATTTTGTTAGTATATATAAACGTTGTTTTATTTGAACAAAAAATATGTTGAGGAGTCACTAGTCCCTTGGACTCACCAGATAAATTAGAGTTAAAAAATTCTAGTTGTTCGCCGCGAACGTAGACCTCGCGAAAACAATCAATTTTGATGAGATTTTACAAAATTGTGCATATTTCGAAAACGACTTAGCCGATTTTGATGCCCCACGAACTTAAAAATTCTATTGACAGATCCTACATACATCAGACCAACGGCTCGAAACTCATTTACTTATCCTTTCATCTCATTTTTCATTTTATATATAGTGAAAGAGTTTAGGCAAAATTTGATAGTGCGACGTAACACTGTATTGTCCGTTAGTGTTTAGCCATGTCCTAAATGTACACTACTTATCAAAATAGAATTCAAAATTCAAATAATTTATTCAGAAATTAAATCTTCACAGGCACTTTCTCTCGACAATTTTTATATTTATTGTTATTTCTCACAAGCTACAAACTACTGGCATTTTGGAACGACCACTGCTGAGAAGAAATGCCGGAAGAAACTCATTTGAACAGTGTTGGTCCCTATCATGCCAGAAGGGCTTACCATTATATATATAATCGAATTTTCCGATGGAGTGGTAGGAATCTGTATGTCACTTTCTGACATTGAGTTAGTTGCAAGCGATCGTCTTGAAGCAAAAATTGGAGCAGGCCGTAAGTACTTGCTTATATTTTGGCATTTATTCTTCTTTTGGGGTTGTTTGGTTCTATCATCTGTCGCACTGTCATTTCCTGCTCCAATCCCTGGTGATTCTGGCATAGATCTTTTGTTTGAATTCTTCTGAGAGGATTTCTTATTATTTGAGTTGTTGATAATAATAATTTTGTCGTATTTTAAGATTGCGTTTTTTCCAGAGTCTCAACTGTCTCAGTTCTTCTTGGAGCTCTTTGCGCCTCAAACATACAAACTCACAAACGCTTACCTCTTTATAATATTCGTATGGATTATATTACTTATTACCTATCAGTCAAATAACCCAAACATTCCTAAGAGCATTTTCGGTGAAATTATGTATGTTGTTTGTCGCTGCAAGTATACCCGTAAGCACCTGCGCACACACACATGTGCGCGACATCTGACAGTGCGCAGTAAACGCGGAAATTCGCGATGATGACATTATTAGGTACACAGTAGTTTTTTCAATGTTTGTGGTAGGTATCGCTTGATTCATGTCGGCAGAAGTGCGCGCTGCGAATGATGCAGGGCATGTGCAGTTTTCTGTGATGGACATGTGCAGTTTTCTGTGATCTTCGATCCTGGATGATGCGACACGCGTGGGCGCTACATTGACCTAACGCCCGCCAAAGTACGAACGTGCCTGACTTTCCTGCAGACGTCGCGGTAAGTGGCTCCTCCTCATCTCGAAGCGCACACACAAGCTCATTGTAAACGTGTTTGTTATTTCATACGGAACCTCTTTACTTGAATGATTATTTTCAATAATATTTTAAACTAGCGGCCCGATCCGGCTTCGCTCGGGTTAATGCATAGTAAATTATACATATAAACCTTCCTCAGGATCTAATAGCATAAAAATCAGTTGCGTAGTTTTAAAGATCTAAGCATACATAGGGACAGACATCGGAAAGCCATTTTTCAGCTTCGTTTTATAACTATGTAGTGATAATATTATTTAAAATATATAATATTTTTTGTAATAATACGTCTGATAACTCTATGGACGTCTGTCCGTCAAGGCCCTTTTTCTCGGGTATCCATACACGTATAAAGTTGAAATTTACATGATATATCCAATTTAATAGTCCCTTGATGCTGTGAAAAAATATATGACCATAAAAAATTTCTTTAATTGTATTCTTCGTAAAGAAACATCACCCTACACATTTTATAACTCCACTAACAATCGGTCCAGTAAAAAACTGCTGGACTACTTTTGTGGCTACATTGCAGTAAACGACAGCTGCCTGTGCCTTGATAGAAACATCACTAAATCCATGCAACGTGACTTGATCGTGTTCAGAACTCTTAACCATCGTTTAACCTTGATCTTGCATTCTCCAAATCTTGTCTTATCGATTGCCATTCATCATTTAAGTTTGTTCTCAATTTTTCATCCCAACTGATACCTTCAAGCCATAATTAATGAACAAATATTTAGCAGTAACAATAACCGGCGCAATCCAGCTCTAGTTGCGGGTCCGAGGTAGGTCCGAGAATACAGTTCTTTTTGTTACTTTCCATTAGTTGCCGAGTCACTGCTTCAAGTCGAAGTTGATATTGAAATGTATCATTGCAACGCAAGCGCTCCTATTTTCCACGACGTATTACGTCCCGTTTTATTAAAAGCTAAACTGGTCTTCTAGATCTCGCCTTGGCCTTCTCATTGCACAGAGTCACAAATTAACAGCTTTTAAAGGAAGTTTCAAGTATGCCGCAGCTAAAATCTGGACTGTCCTGACATCTGTTACAATATTCCGTAAACGCATCAAAGAGTTTACTTGATTGCAGCAAATTGAGGGCAATACATATATATATATATATATATATATATATATATATATATATATATATATATATATATATATATATATATATATATATATATATATATATAATATTTTCCATAGCATATATATATATATATATATATATATATATATATATATATATATATATATATATATATATATACACCATGTTGAGCTGGTTGCCATTTGTGTATTCGATCTATATTCGTTACTCTTTTGTATGTTTGGTTGTTTATATTTATGTTGTAAAAAATTTTACGGGTCTCTCTTCAAAAATAATGATGTTTCATATAAGTACCATTTTCACCGCTGCACCATTCCCCTAGAGATGCAATTTCGAAAAAGATTATGCATTATATTTTCTTCTTCTTCCTCCTAACATGTTTTCACAGCACATTTCACAAGTTATTTTCACATCAGAAATGATGAAGAGTATGTTTTCCCAATTTTCAGCTATTTATCTTGAAAATTGTATTAGGTCCCATGCAATCTTTCACCCCCTTTTTGAAGGGGTTGAGGGTTAATTTTCAGAAAAATCCAAAATATATATTCATTTATTTGTTGTAACAACTAAAATACAAATCCTCAAGTCACTAACTTCAACAGTGTACAACTTTCATATAAAAGTTTAAATAATCTTGTTAGTTGTTTGTTATTACTAAGTTTGTTTGTTTATTACCTCTTCACGAATTATCTACTGGACTGATTGTAACTCTTCTATTGAATCTACATTGAAATTATACTTATTTTTGAAGAATAATTTTGAGTTTCACTGAAGAATTTCCATTCCTGTACTTCGTGACAAGACAAAAACAACGAACAATGAGTGGTCATTGCTATAAGTGTCCTGCCGTGACCTGTGAGTCAACACAATATGTAGGTCTGAGGCAAAGGCATCCTATATCGGCATAGAAAAAAATTATGTCGATAAAAATCTATGACACACTACATAGTTTTTGATCGATATTATGTATTTTTCTATGTCGATAACGGGTGTTTACGACCCTACAGACAGTTTTTTTGTTATATATGTAAATTACAAAAAAAAATTACGCCTGCAGTTTCATCAAGTCCTGGCAGAATTAGAAGAGCAACGCTCAAGTTCCTACTGATTGTGAACGAAAGGGTAAAGAAATCCAGTTAATAATTGATGTTTAAGCATAACCTTCGCATCCTATATTGGTATTAAATGTTTTTTGATAACAAACTCAAAAAAGTAGCAAATTACAAAGGGCTTTTCAACAAAAAAAGTAATTATAAATATATTTAACTAGCTGTTTACCCGCGCCTACGTCCGCTTAAATCCTCTTGGGAACAGTTTTTTCTTCGTATTAAATGGATGGGATTGGGATAGTTGAAATAAATTATCATTTAAAATACACACAACGCCATCTAGAGTTTTTTATTGCAAAGCTTTTTTATTAGCATTTAGCGCCACCTATATAAGTTAGACACATGAAATTTAATATTTACGTTTGTGGTTATTTAGTTTGTGGTAGGTAATTAAAGATTATAGGACTTTGACAATTCCCTAGGTAAACCTAGGGATACCTAGGGTATACCTAGGGAATTGTCAAAGGCCTATGATAAGTTGATTGTGTTTACTTAAAAAATACTAGATGGCGTTATGCCATCAAAAAATATACATATTTTTTGTTTTTTCTCATTTTTAATAAAGATTAAACATGTTATTTACCTACCATTATGCAGTAAGTATAGGAGCTTCCCAACCTTACCTAGATTTTTGAGACACATATCCAATCCTGACCATCTTAGCTTTGTTGGCATACTTTGTGTGGTCACAATACTAACCTAACCGACACTGGTTTGTTGTCTATGTATACCTTTGTTTTCCTAATGTTGGGAGGCCGCCGTGCCCCGACCACCCAGTCCGACTTGAGAGTTTAACCCGTTGTACCTAATTAGTACATTTTTAAATTATTATTATTACATACTTGGTGCATTTGATAAAAAAATATTGTCTCAAATATTATTAAACTGGGTTACTGTTAAGGATGTGTTAGAGCTTCTAAAATTGTAGCTCCCTAATAATTATAAGGCTAAATTGAAAAAGTGCAGAAACATCTATTAGACTAGACAATAAATGTGCGTTGTAAATTTAATAAGGTCGAGCCGATAAGGTTAAACAAAGTGAAATTATAATTTTAAACGAATAAAAGGGCACCCGTTTTCAATAAACCAGGAATGCAGGAAGCGGCATTGCACAAGTCGCGGCTCGAGAGACGTAGCGGGAAATAGGAATTGAGCGAAATATAAGAAAAAATACGAACTTCAATCACATATGTTTACGAGTCTTACATAATACCTACGCGATAAAAGAATGACTGAGATTTTACTTCATTACTTTTAAGAAATAAAATAGGTACACGCGAGCGAAGCCGCGGGCACAAGCTAGTCATAAATAAAACTTGCCAGACAGTTTTCTAAAATACAATCTTTCCAATTCTTAAACATTAATTCTCATACCCTTTTAATTGACAACCTAACAGTTAGGTAACAGAGTAACAAACAGGAAAATACTTACAGATAGCCAAACACACGGGCAGACAACCCGAAAGACTACGAACAGGGAAACAGATAAATAAATAGACAAACTGACAATTATACAATACTAACAGCCTGACCCGGCTTCGCTCGAGTAAAATCATAATAAAACTTTTACTACATATAATCAAATTTAATTAGTAAATTCCAACGAGATATAATGCAATGGTCCAATGTTAATTTCATTCCATCCTTCACATATCATAAACATGCTGTAAAAACACCAAGTCTCGCAGCTCAGTTTTACTATCGTAAAAAGTTGTGAGATCCATGTAATACCAAGTCGGTTAATTCATTCAGTCCCCACTTAAGGGACCTTCTGTCTTAAGTTGGTACGTAAGTTATTATCATATCAATATTTATCCCGTGTATTATCATATCAATATTTATCCATAGTAATATTATAAGATTTGTATTTTTGCTTTTTTTGTAACGGATAAGCTCTAAAACTACTGCAATTTGTACAGATGAAACATTGAGGAGTGACATAAGCAATTTTTTTTAATGTTGACTTTTTTTAAACAGTAAAAGGTCAAAATTGAAAAAATGTTTAATACACGCCTTCAATTGTTTTTTTAAAAATAGACTTGACAGTGAGCTTCCTTATCGGTGGTAGTATCTATGTCTATATATTATTCCAGCATTTGGTCGCCTGGTGCCGGACACTACCAGTAAACGCCACAGTTCGGTGTACAAACATTTCTAAAGGTGGTCTTGTGCCACGAGGAACTCTTCTGGAAACAAGAAAACAGAGTTTACCTCTCAACTAGTCCGGTATTTTAAAATTGATCACGTCAAATAAAAGTGGACCGCTCTTTCTTTGTCTAAATAGATTTGAAAGACAGAAAACGCTAATAGTGTGTGCGAGTCGTATGTACATGTTTTGCGAAGTTGCTGATGCAGATTTTGGATGTGAGAGATAGAATGGGAGCTTGATAGTGGCGCTCCGCGGCTGGTCTGGCGGCGGAGAGGTGCGCGCGCACCGGCCGCAGTCTGCGCGCCGCTCGCGACCTGCGCGCACGCACACGACGCCGACGCACGCGCACGCCGACATGACATCTCGACGCAGAAAGCTTTCCTTCCTCGGCCTGACCCCGCAGGTCAGTTCTTACCCGCACGCTAATACAGGGCTCGTTATAAATTTTTGCGATTTAAATTTACTCCTGGAAAAAAGATAGATTTATGATACTAAATTTGTTATTGAAAGTTACGTTTGCTTTAACTTATATTTTACTATGTAAGGGTTACACTTTGTAGTTTTAAACTGTAAATATTAGCCTAAGGTCTAATATTGTATCACTTAAAAGTAGTGTTATTTTTAAAGTATATCGTCAGTGGATTGAAACACCGCGAAATTAAATGGCTCTTAAATTTTAAGACATTGTCCAGCCCTACGATGGAAAATGTGATTTTTCTTATCACTAGAGTCATTCAAAATGTTCGTGGTTATAGCTAGTTAAAATTATTACTTGGTACCATTCGTTCCGTTTTACTTGGTATAATTACGAATACTTAGCAAGGAATGGGAGTTTGCAACGTTCGTGGTCGCCACGAATTATTGCTCTAATCCCGTAGATACGAGATAGTATATATAAGGAGTAGGGAGCGAGCTGCTCGTATTAATTGCACCTATATATATGGCCAACGCATTATCTACGGATATAATACCTACCCATGTACTTATTATTTTTGCATATTACCCCTGGTGGATACGTGAATTTTTTAGTAAACTTTGACATTGTTGTTGTTGAAATTTTAGTTGAATATTAGTGATTTGGATTTTGAAATTTGCATCCCTAAGGGGTCTATATGAGAGGAGTCTATATGAAACATTATTTTTTAGAACGGATTTTTTTATTTGTTTGTGGTGAGTAAAAAACGTTACAGGTCGTGGAAAATATGACGGGATACGTTGCGGAAAATGTAGCGGAAACCGTAGCGGGAAACTCGAAATTGAACTAGAGATGGGAAATTTTTACCAGTCTTAATATAATAGTCTAATAATACCTAAGCGGCTTCACGCGGCAGCGTATATACATATAGCTACCGAACCTACCTACATAAAATAATTCGGCGTGCGTATTTTTTAATTCCATGATATTTCAGAATCTATTCATCCAATTTATGTGCTGTAAAGGACAAAATTTATCTTCATTATCTTGATGATGAAATAACTTATCATCATAAGGATTAATACGTTTGTGTAGTAATAATTATCAAAATTCACTTTTTAATTTACATTTTTTGCATATAAAATGCCTTGTAGTTACTTAACTGTAAAAGATCGATGTATAGTGTCGCGGACTTTTTTATGGATCTACGAAAAGCCTATATTTTTATAGTACATTATATGCATGTATATTCAACATTAGGGACAGCGCAGGCAGTTCATTGATTTGGCTGAAAACAAATTTATTTCAAAACAAATATATGCCTATAGCAATCTCGGATAATGTAGCTTTCAAATGATGAAATAATTTTTAAAATCAGTTTCGTAGCTTCGGAGATTACCCGCTTCAGACATACAAACTCACCTCGCGAACTCTATTTTTTTACAAAATTGTGAATATTTCAAAAACGGCTTAACCGATTTTGTTGCCCCACGAACTTAAAAAATCCATTGTCAGATCCTACTTACATACCTTTTAAATTTTATCAAAATCGGACCAACGAAAGTTATCGCGTTACAAACATACATATATACAAACATACAAACATACATACGTTCATATGAATGTAAAATATATTTTTTATGTATGTATGTACGTACATACATACATACAAAAAATATATTTTTGCCCCAAGTAGAATTTTAGACCTCGTCCGCTTCACACGCTCGGTCAAATATCCGTGATATGAATTTATTTTATATTTATTTAAACGTTACAATTCTCAATGTAAACAATAAAACAACAATAAAATGTATAGACGATCTAACCTAGAGCGCTGCGCTACGAAACTAGTGCGCCCTACGACGCTCTACGATCGTTCGTAGCCGCGCTGCGACGAGGGATTGTTCTTTATTCACCTACCTTATGCCCGCGGCATCGCCGGCGTGAATTTCCCTTTCAAGAAAAGGATCGAAGTAAAATCTCAGTCATTCTTTTAACACGTATTCTGTTGGACTGGTAAAATTTAATTGATATAATATAGTCTCCTGTCTTTAGTTCAATTTTCCAATTTTCCGCTACAATTTTTGCTCGGTTTTACATTACGTGTCTCGTTACGTTTGCCGCAATAAGTCCCGTCTGGTTCCGTTTTCCACAAAGTGTCCTGTCCCGATATATGTATTGTATCCCGTACCGCTTTCGCTCTCATCACGTTTTCCGAAATGTTTACGTACGATACGTGTACGTACCGTACAATAATACGTAATCAATAATAATGCTGTAATTGTAAAAAAAATAGTTATTTACCTTGAAATTTCATGTTTCTTACATGATGACAAAGTTCCATACAAACTTGCAACCCCTATTTCACCATCATATGGGTGCAATTTCCTAAAATCGATTAGCCTACTCAATGTTGTGTCCCGTAACTTTCTTAACCATAAGTAATTAATAGTTAAGTAGCTAAAAATCCTATCAAAATCCGAAAATAATTACCCTGAGCAAAGACTAAATTTTTAAAATAAGTGTTTAGGTAATGAAATCGGGTTAATAATACTATGCAATTTAAAAAATGCAGTTGTTTTGACACTTCAAACTTATTATTTGTATGGACTAATTAAATATCATATAAATAAAAATATAATAATAATACCGGCATGCAAAACAAACGCCAACTAAACTGTTATGTCAATATGTAATGAAAATAGGACAATAATATTGACGACCAGTCGCGTCTATTCCGGAAGGTAGTTGCGGCGGCGGCTGAAGGGGACTGCCATTTCACAAAAAAGTGAGTTGGAAAAATGGATGTGACCAGCGCCCGGGCCTTCTAAATCTATGATGATCATTTAAAATCACGAAAATGTGTCGTACATTATGTGCGCAGCATACTCGTAGTGCAGCGCTGACAGATAGAAAATCTCTTTATTGCTGCATTAAAAATAGTAGCATCTCTCACATTATAAAGCGGCCAAGTGCGAGTCAGACTCGCCCATTCAAGGTATAAATGTTTTTGTTGATGGTTGTATATTTTTATATTTGCGTTGACTGAATGGAGGGCAAATTGCGATTTACGATTTATGACATATAAAAAAAACTACTTACTAGATCTCGTTCAAACCAATTTTCGAAATTTACATAGTAATGTACATCATATATTTTTTTGAGTTTTATTATTATTTTATTTTAGAAGTTACAGGGGGGGGCACATTTTAACTGTTTGGAAGTCTCTCGCGCAAACTATTCAGTTTAGAAGAAAATTATATTAGAAACCTCAATATCATTTTTGAAGACCTAGATAGATTATAGGATATATTAAAGGACGATAGATATGATAGATTAAAGGACGCAACGCAACGCTTCACAGCTCATCTGCCTATTTCTTGCGAAGGCGGAAGGATTTTTTTATTTTATACAGTGTTACATCAACTTCAAGCGCCCAGTTAATCACGGTTTCTGAAAGTATTCTATTGTGACCGCTATAGGAATGCGAGAGCCCCTGCGCGCCCCTCCCTGCCCCCTCGCACTCGATCTTCAATCAGCGCGGTTTGATTTGATTGGGAGGCAATCAGGCGGCCATCCTCGCTCCGAGGACGTACGTTAGGAGTGGCACGCACTCACTTTCTGACAACTACTACTAACATTTATACGAGCCAAAAAGCGTTTCAAAAATTAAATAATACAAATTTAAATTGTAACAAATAAAATTCACGAATCGTTGCATACTAATTCTTTATTTGTTTTATTTAATAAAATAACAATAAGTAGGTAGCTGTGGAAGGAATTACTTTATTCTTTTGTAACAATAAAAATTATCCAAATAATTTATCTTGGTGGAAGTTTTCGTCAAGGTGAAGAGATATGACTGTTTGCTCGCGTATTTATCGGCGATCGGACGGCCGGATAAGATAGTGTCCATTCGGCTGGTTCCGGACACGTGTCCCAGAGGCTGGCAGCCGGTACTCTCCAACCTGAGCAAATCAATTCAACACCTGGGTTTAGTGGAATTGCGAGTGTTATCATTTCACCTCAGTATATGTTTGATATGAATAGTGACACCTGGGTGATTTGAATCACCCAGATTAGTCTTCCTTGAACGTCTTTGCTTCTTTGCAATCGATTCTTGGGATTAACGAGATCATTGGCGACTTTTGTGATTCGAGTGAACTATTTATCAGCCACATACAATATAGGATAACCACTCCAACCAAACATTTTCTATGAATTTTCATTATAAAAGCGCAGTTCTGTTTCATTGTCTCTAGAAAACGTATGTAGAATAGTCTTGGGTAAATCCCACAACACACTGGATCACACCGCCGAGATAACACTAAGAAACAGTGTGAGCAGCCATTTTACAAAACGGCCGCACCGCTTTGCTGCGATTTATTGCAACAAGGTGAATTCTACTAAATGGCAGCGTTATCTTGCCTGGCCATATCTCTTTTGTTAGTTTATTCAACATGTTATTCCAAAAAGAAAATAAATTAATAACTTGATTTATTAATTATAATAAGCAAATTCTTTTGTTAAAATTGCTTGTTCATTGTTTCTGTCTAGATTGCTCCGTTTTAGGTTTCCGTAGCCAAATGGAAAAAACGGGACGGACGGTCTGTCCGTCCGCCCGTATGTGACAATCACTTTTTTTCCGAAACTAAATGTATTCTGTGAACCGCATTAAGATTTTACATAAAAATAGAAAAAAAAACAATAAATTTGAATAGGTCATGGATAGGTCTTCATAAATTATATTGAGGTTTCTAATATCATTTTTTCTACATAGTTATAAAAGAAGAGAGACACTTCCAAAGCGGTAAAATGTGTGTAAGTAACTTCTAAAATAAGAGAATAATAAAACTCAAAAAAATATATGATGTACATGACCTACTATGTAAACTTCCATAGAAAATTAGTTTGAGCGAAATCTAGTAAGTAGTTTTTTTATACGTTACCTTTCATTCAATCAACGCAAATATAAAAATATACAAAAACAATTAATTTCATAAACATAAACCTTATGCATTTTAATTAACTCGCATGTGGATTAAAATCTGAACCACGAACTTAAAATCTATTGACATATCATAAATTTCATCAAAATCAGACCAACAAATAAATATATATTAAATAAATATATTAGGGCAAAAAACACAGATTGAGCTAGCCCCAAAGTAAGTTCGAGACTTGTGTTATGGGATATTAACTCAACGTTACTATATTTTATAACAAATATAAATATATATATATATATATATATATATATATATATATATAGATAAACATCCAAGACCCGGGCCAATCAGAAAAAAATCATTTTCCATCATGACCCGACCGGGGATTGAACCCGGGACCTCTCGGTTCAGGGGCAAGCACTTTACCACTGCGCCACCGAGCTCGTCAATGTTCGAAAGTTATCGCGTTATAAATAAACAGGCGCATATATCAAGAATCTTGGCTCTACATGAGATCTGACCACTTTTTCATACATTTTGACTAAAGTGTAGAGTTTGTGAAGCAAACTAGACTCGTCTTGGCAACATTTTTACATGAAAATAGCTTAGCTTTTTCCCGCGGCTTCCCACGCGTAAATATCAGTTCTTCAAAAGAATCGAATTAAAATTTCAGTTATTCTTTTATCGCGTATAGACTGCTAAAATGTATTACTATAATTCAAATTCGTATTTTTTGTCATCTTTAGTTCAATTCCCCGTTTCTCGCTACGATTTCCCCTTCGTGTCTCGTCCTGTCCCGTTTCCTGCAAATTGTCCCATGTCGTTTCCCGCAACGTGCTCCATCCCATTTCCCGCTACGTATCGCACTCCCGCTTCCCATAACGCGTGGACATTCACATTTTCCACCTCTACCAAAAATGACGTTGCTTTATATAAACTTGCAACCCCTATTTCACACCTATAGGAATGTGATTTTCAAAATCGAATTAATGCAGTATTGTTTTTTACCAACTATAAATTTAAATCAAAAATTTCATGTGTCTCACTTCAAAAATGACAAAGTTTCATTCAAAAAGAATTTGCATTTTGCACATTGCATGTTTAATTAATGTACTCATGGTATTATATCTTGAAAATGTGAACTATCTGGCATTATCCAAACCGTTACGACAGTTACGACGGTTCATAAATACGACGATACGTTGCGAGAAAAGGTAGTGCCTTTGCGCTTCGCTTGACTCGACTTGGCGGTGGCACTTCAGTGCCCCCAGATAAAAACGTAAAAAAATTCGCACATATAACGATGAAATAAAAACTGAGTGCTCCGGCCGGCGGGCGGCGGCGCATGCGCACACTGGTGAATTCAATGCTCGAGTCAGTTCACTCCAGTGACTGCCAAAAGGCTTTGCTTTGGTGGGTGGCACATCTGTAAGGTGCTTCGGTGACGACCCGGACGGTTGTTTGTATCGAGAGATTTATCACTTCAGCAGTTACAATCGTCTTATCAATGTGGATATTTTGCTCTGAGGACCACCCACTCTTAATTAGGCATCGAGTGTTTTATCAGTTCAAATAACAGTGATTTTTGCTAATGTAGGTACATAGCTGCGGTATGTCAACTGCAACCAGCTTGCTATACTTGTTGTTATGAAATTTACACGTACACGGGTAGAATATAACCTGGAATAGCACATAGGGTACTTACTTTCCCGAAATTCCCACGGGAGCAAAAAATAAATGGTTTTCTCAATATATGCGCGTGATATGAGCTATCTATTAAGAAAAAATGTCAAAAATAATAAATAACTGATACAAAAAACGAACCAATAAAAAAACAGGTTTGTGGTTTTCGAATATGTCGGGCTTGCTCACGAAGGGTTCCGTAGCATATACTGGGTGGCCACAAACCTATGGACACGCGTACAATGCAAGCAAAACTAGAGACCAACTTGCTCTTGACCGGTTTTTTATTATCCGTTGATCTAAAAACTATTGATTTTGTTAATATATTTTGTGAGTCAATCATTCATCAATTATAAAATGGGTGCCTATATTTTTTGGTAACAGTGACGCAGCGCAGCATAGCATCATTTTACTATTTCACAACAAAAACTATACAACGATAATATTTTCCATTCTCATCTCGCATTTGACGTGAACACCTATAGTGCCGCATCGCAGGTTGGTACGGTCGTGACTGCTTTGAGGGAAAGAGTTATAGATATATACAATTATATTAGCTTTCCCTTGCGACAGTGTTCGCGCAATAGTTGTTTTCGTCCCTGGCGTAAATTCCAAATCCCTATAATAATGCTCACTTAGGTTCTGTACAAAACCTACATGAACATTTCAAATTTTCAGAAACTTAAGTTTAACGAGCGTCTCACCGCGTCTCACTGCCGAAGTGAAAACTTTTAATGCAAACTTTCAATCCTCTTTTGACCACAGATTCTTTCTTAGTTCCTTATTTACGTCACGTATTTATTTTGGCAAAATTAGTGGCTTTGGAAAGGCAAAGTTTTTAGGTAAAGGCTTAGTTAGTGGTTTCGGATATACATTAATTGAGGTCAGCTATTCAATCCACCAGACAGTTTTTTCTTAGATTGAATATTATTTCTTATTTATTGCCTGTTTATCTCTTTTTTATACTAATACTTACATATTAATTAAATTTATTTTCCGATCATTATTATTATCAAATGAGTGATAATTTTAATTGGTGCCCAAACGTTTTATCATTAAAAATAAGTTAACATTGTTTATTTTATACGGAACTGTAAATAGTCAATGACGATTTGTAGGTAAACAGAATAGTTTAAAATATATTTCATAGGACAGACAGACAAAGTTGATGATTGGTATAGGTGTCAGTTACCTGCGACGTCGTGTTGGTTTAGTTTATCGCTGCGTCGATATTATCACAGACGTAATTATGAACGAGTGCAGACTCGGGATGAATACGGGTTATAAAAACTTGGAAACAGCTTGTAGGTCAAAGGTTATCGTTGGCGGGCGCTCCAATTAGCGCTCCACGTCCCGCCTCGCGTTGTCATGGTGGTGAACTTGGCGTAACCAGTTTCATGGGAGTTCTATATGCATCCACAACACTTCTATAGTTAATGATACATTCCAAGAATAGAGCTGGCGTTTTTCATTTTTTAAAATTAATTAATTTTAAATGGAAATTATTTATAAAAAATTTTCGAGTCTAGTTTCCTGGGTACCTAGTACATTTTTTAATCTAAAAAAACTAAAAGTTTCCAATTTTTAAATATTCCAGTGTGATTCCTACGCTTATATTTTGCCTCAAAGTTCTGGGAAAATGTTGTGTTTTTCTAATGGATTTAGTAAGTAGGTACTTTAAGTACCTACTAATTCCATGGTTTTTCAACACGAATGAAATGATAGTTGCTGATGATCCGAAACATTTTGATACCGGTAGGCATTTCATCCTAATCCTAACTATATTATAAATGCGAACAATTGTTTATTACCTTTTCACGCTCTATGCTGGGTTACTCTCAGTCAATTATAAAATGGGTGCTGGGTAACGCAAAACCTCCTAAAGACTAATTTGGTACATCGAAACAAGCAACATATAATCTATGACTTTTCGTAATTCATGGTTTCCTGATTCAACACATCTTAGCTCTATGTAATAGCCAAGCAACACGAGACAGGACAGTAGCGTTATTTAGCGGAATCGAACATATTATTAACGTTTTATAGAAACGACATTAAAACTAAAAATAGGATTTTTTGTATTTATTACGTTGAGACAAAAGTCGTAGAACAAAAGATGTTAGTCTCTATGTACCTTATGCGGCTTTGGAAGGTTATGCCTTCGTTACCAGTAACCCTGTATACTCAACCAATCTTCTTGAAAATGTTCATACATGTAGTTTGAAGTATGGAGTTTATGGTTTTATGTTACCTACGTAGGGTAACCTTTCATCCCGTAAAATTAACGCGGGCACAGCCGCGGACAAAAGCTAGCAATATTTGCCGCTATTTTATTACATGGATCTATTCTTTTTTGGTGATCTGTCTTATTTTATTATTTTACTTTATATTAAAACACTTTTACAATCATCATCAATATATAGAAAAACTCTTCCGTTACTGAGTGTGTGACTGACACACAACCTACAGCCGCAACTGCTGGGCGCAGGAAGCTGAAATTTGACATGTAGGTTCCTTGGAGAGTATAGGTGAGCACTAAGAGAGGAATTTCTGAAATTCCACCCCGAAGGGGGTGAAAGGGGTGAGAAACTTTTATATGAAAGTTCTACACCGTTGAAGTTAGTGACTTGAAATTTTGGATTTTAGTTGTTTACAACAAATTAATGAATACGTGTTTCAGGTTTTTCTGAAAATTTACCCTCAACCCCATCTAAAGGGGGGTGAAATATTGTCTGGGACTTAATGCCATTTAAAGGTAAAAAGCTGAAAATTGGTAAACACTCATTGCAGTAAATAACTAAAAATGTTAAGTAAGAGTAACACAATAAAATATAATGCATTATATATGTTTTGAAAATAGCTTCTCTAGGGGAATGATGAAGGGGTGGAAATGTATATAAAACTTCATTATTTTGTAAACGGGGCGGGAGACATCGCGAAAAACGTGATGGCACAATATGTAGGACAGTATAGGATACAGTATACCTATATAGCAGAAAGCGGGATTGGACAAGTTGCGGGACGAGACACGCAGCGGGAAACTGGAAATTGGACTAAAGATGAGAAAAAATACGAATATGAATCATAATGTTTACCTGTAATAAATAATACGCGATAATAGAATGACCGAGATTTTACCATGAAATTCACGCGGGCGAAGCCGCGGAAAAAAGCTAGTATACATATAAAACTTTTCCGTTACTGAATGACTGACTGACTGACAGACAACGTACAGCCAAAACTGCTGGGCGTAGGAAGCTGAAATTCGGCATGTAGGTTCCCTGGAGAGTGTAGGTGAACACTAAGAGGAGAGGATTTTTGGAAATTCCACCCCGAAGGTGGTGAAAGTTGACAGACACCGCGCGGCGGGCATTTTCGCAATATACTGTTTTCCATGTTTACATTGTGCCGGCAGACAACGAGGCGCGGCGCGCGGCGCGGCGCACGAGCGGCGGTTCCCTCAATACTACATACTACAATGCGCAACTGGATGTTTAATACAAACTTGCACAATATTTGCCATTAGAAGCGTTTTTGTGTTGTTTCTGATTGTCAACGGACGCCATCCACACGCGGGAGCACGCGCGCGCAACATGACTTCTGTTGGAATTTTCCGGCCCCATGGCTCCGGATATAATTATACGGCACTTCTTGGCGAGAGACTCCGCGGATCACATTTGTGAAGACCAACAACACGCGCGATGCCGTCTCTTGTATCTGCGGTATTTTTGAACTGTCACAAGTTTATTACTTAACTTTTTGTGGAAATTAAAAATGGTTTCATATAACCTGTTATACATATAGAGCAATTGTAGAGAAAACTATGTAAGCCTATACTTGTGATTCACTACTATTTATTATTTATTTTATGGATATTTTGTTTTTTTATTATATTTGATGGATTGAATCTGACCAGTTTTTGAATCTGAACCGTTTTGTCCTTACCATGGATTTAGTAAGTACTTCGTTGTACGGTACCTACTAATTCCATGGTCCTTACTTATGAAATTTTATATGCCTGTAGTTAAGACAATATAACATAAACAACTTTTTTTTAACCGGTCAAGTGCGACTAAAATTGCGTGAAGAGGCTTCAGTACAATTTATAGAATTCTAATCTACAAATTGAATATTTTTCAAAATTGTAGGCTCAGTACTTTCGGAGATCAAGGAGCAAACACCGCACTGTCGCCGAACACAGGCGCATGCCGACGCAAATGGGTGAACATTGCATAATTTGTATGAGAGCTTTTATTTACGGCAATTAAAAACCGGCAATGTATATCGAATCCGCTAAAATTTGGCAAACTGTTCGATGACAGTGTGAGAACGAAATAATACCACTAGCGCCATCTATCCAATTATTCTCCACAAAACTACAACTAGTCTTTTTGCGTCTATTTCCATGAATTACATCGAAACTGTTTATTTTAATAATAACAAAACTATATTTGAGATCCTGATCTATATTTGAGATTTGAGCCCTTTTATTTGATACTAGAACGGAAATTTCCCACGGGATCCGTTATTTTTCCACGCCGACTCACATTCACACCGCTCTGTCACACTGAACCCGCGCGTTAACTTGCAAGTTAGATTTTTTCACAGCTACAAGAGACCATCGACCTGGATATTTCATGTAAATTTCCACATGAGACGTGTACGTACCTATTCCTGAGAAAAAGAGCCCTGACACATGGATTTAGAAAAAGGGAAAACGATACCATTCTGCACAAATATGTCGGTTTAATGGGAAGAACGAGCAATCAGGTGTAAAAATACTACGGAACTCTTGAGCATAAATAATCCTCCCTGTGATCGTCGACACCGGCCCCGGGGCTCGCGAGCGCGACCTTATGCAAGCGACAATTCTGTATTATTATTAGTTGTTCGCCGCGAACTTAGATCTCGCGAACACAATATTTTTTTTTATAAAATTTGAAGACATCAAGAAGATTTGAAGACATCGCTCGCTTCGCTCGCTCGCTCGGTCAAATATGAAGCAGCCAGAAGTAGGTGAAGTTGGGATGAGTGGGGTGAGAGTGGTGTGGACGCCTGAGAGGGGGTAGTCGGCGGCGAACGACGGCAGTGTCGGCGGAGTGGCCGGGGCCGGCGGCTGCTGCGGCCGCTGGCGACTCCGGAGTTGTTTCGTTAACCTTCACTTACTGACTAAAAAGTTTTAAAAACATACATTACATTTTTTTCTCAAAACTATGAGGAACCCCTTGTAGCAAACTTCGAAAACAAAGATTACGAGACATGAAGACCCTACCAGCTAAGTGAGCGCGACGCGTGTTTATAAATACCTACTCGTATACAATTCCTCCGGTCGGTCAGTTAGTCATAGAATAAATACCAAATACGAGGGCTGCTATTTATGTATCCGGAATAACAAAATTAAACAAACATATATTATTACATATGGTTTTATTGTTTCTCGAAGTATTCTCCGCGATGATCTATGCACTTCTGCATACGATGAAACCAATTTTCAAAGCACTTTTTCCATTCTGATTGAGGTATGTCCAAAACGTGTGTTTTGAACGCATCAACGGCCTCTTCGCGGCTCGAAAAACGTTGACCACGTAATTTATTTTTAATGTTTGGAAATAAATAAAAATCATTGGGTGCCAGGTCGGGGCTGTACGGCGGATGACCCGTCAATTCAATCTTTTGACCCTCCAAAAAATTATTTGTTTCAGCCGACTTGTGGCAGCTAGCATTGTCGTGATGAAGTATGATTCTGCGTTGTGGGTTGTTCTTTCGTATTTTTTCAAAGACTTCTGGCAAACAAATGGTGGTGTACCATTCAGAATTAACCGTCCTACTATTCTCTAGTGGCACTGTAGCTACATGTCCGTTGATACCAAAAAAACAAGCGACCATTTGCTTTAAAGTGCTTCTCGCACGAACAACTTTTGTTGGATTCGGTTCATCTTGAAAGACCCACACCGTTGACTGCTGTTTAGTTTCAGGGTCATAAGCATAGATCCAGGTTTCGTCACCTGTGTAGATATTATAAACAGCTTTTGACGTGCCACGGTTGTATTTTTTTATCATTTTCTTACACCAGTCGACACGAGCCTGTTTTTGATCTACGCTCAAGTTGTGCGGAATCCAACGCGAACAAATTTTTTTAACAATTAAATGTTCGTGTAATATCGCGTGTATACTCGTCATACTAATGCCCAGAGACGCCTCTATCTCGCGGTATGTAACATGACGATCTTGCATTACTAATTGTCGCACAGCATCAATATTTTGTTGTACCACTACCGATTTAGGACGACCCTCCTTAATTTCATCCGTGAGCATAGACCGTCCACGTTGAAATTCCTTAAACCAATAATACACAGTGGTTTTCGATGGTGCTTCATCTCCAAAAGTTAAAATCAGTTGTTCGATGCACTGTTTTTGAGTTAATCCACGCCGAAAATCATAATAAATCATCGCGCGAAAATGTTCACGAGTTAAATCCATGGCAATGAAGACAAGCTATTTTCAAAATTGGCGCCAATTGAAAAAAACAAATGACAGGGACATGAAAAATATTTATTCTCTAGCCGAAGAGTTCTATTTTCAAATGTTGTAATTACTTTTTAAATATTCTAGAATTATTGGCCAGTTCCGGATACATAAATAGCAGCCTATGTAAGCATAACACCAAGTCTTTGGTCGCCCGCGGCTTGTTCCGCGCCACCCTGACTAAGGTAAAGTTCCTATGAGTACGTTGTTTATTAAGAATTTGAACTAGAGCTTGATTTTATTCAACTTTTGTCTCACACCCATTGTAATTACTTATTGATATTTTTATTTCATAAACTTGTGTAAGTATAATATTTAGTAGACACTTGGCTGCAGCACAAATGCCTTGAATAACTGTTTTCATCAACAAATTCAGGAATGCATACCTACCTATCCATGGATTTAGAAAGCACTATGGAGTAGCTACTAATTCCACGTGCATGTCATTCGCTCCGACAAGCGGCTCGCAACTGACAACAGTTTATTATTCTTTTTAAATTTTAATCCTACTAATTCCATGAACTTAATAAATAATTTACTCAGCGCATTAGACGCCGTCTATTCAGGTTCTGGAATCAGGTTTTCTGCAAATCCCACGGAAAACAATAGTTTTTAATGGGAGGAAGTGTGCCCTGTGGCGTTCTCCTTACTTTCTTATTACTTCATCGTAGGTACCTACTCATCACTCGTACTTATTTAAAATTGCCCGTGGCTTCGTCCGCGTTAATTTACCTTCCACAAAAAGAATCAAAATAAAATTTTAATCATTCTTTTTATTGATTATTTTGTTTGCCGAAGTTCATCATCTTCCTCGTAAATTATAATAAGTATGCGAGTTGCGTAATTGCGTGATACGCGAACAAACATACAGACAGAAAGACAGACAGATAAACATTCAAAAAATTGTTTTAACTTCTATTAGTCCCATAAAGACTAACAAATTATTTTTCTTTAATATCGCCTTTGTTCAGATATAGCTCAGTTACAGTTTTGAAAACCTTAACTTTTTTCAATATGAAGTAAAACGTCGTCCCCTGTCCCTGTCACCTGGTGCGTGCTGTCAAGTTGAGCCAGAAATAACTTTTTCAATAATTTTAAATAAAAATATTCTTGTGTTGTGTTAAATGTTGGGGCAAAACATGATAAAACTATTTTTTGGTCAGTGGACACGACAATCATAGTATTGAAGGAGCCGGAGCGGGGCGGCGAGCGTCGCGTGCAGCCCCGGGCGCGCCCTGATCGACAACCACTTGATCATATATCTGAAAACTGCACCAAGCTTTGCTGTGAGTAGTTCACCTGCAGTGTTGATGCAGTCTTATAGGTGTAAGGTACCTTGACTTAGAAACCATTGGATTAGATTATTTATTTGTTTTTTCTTTGTGCGTGTAGAGTGTCCTGTCAGCAGTCGTGTCGGGAGCTAGGGAGCCCACTCTCTGTGCGGGTAGAGTGTCCTGTCAGCAGTCGTGTCGGGAGCTAGGGAGCCCACTCTCTGTGCGGGTAGAGTGTCCTGTCAGCAGTCGTGTCGGGAGCTAGGGAGCCCACTCTCTGTGCGGGTAGAGTGTCCTGTCAGCAGTCGTATCGGGAGCTAGGGAGCCCACTCTCTGTGCGGGTAAAGTGTCCTGTCAGCAGTCGTGTCGGGAGCTAGGGAGCCCACTCTCTGTGCGGGTAGAGTGTCCTGTCAGCAGTCGTGTCGGGAGCTAGGGAGCCCACTCTCTGTGCGAGTAAAGTGTCCTGTCAGCAGTCGTGTCGGGAGCTAGGGAGCCCACTCTCTGTGCGGGTAAAGTGTCCTGTCAGCAGTCGTGTCGGGAGCTAGGGAGCCCACTCTCTGTGCGGGTAGAGTGTCCTGTCAGCAGTCGTGTCGGGAGCTAGGGAGCCCACTCTCTGTGCGGGTAAAGTGTCCTGTCAGCAGTCGTGTCGGGAGCTAGGGAGCCCACTCTCTGTGCGAGTAGAGTGTCCTGTCAGCAGTCGTGTCGGGAGCTAGGGAGTCCACTCTCTGTGCGGGTAGAGTGTCCTGTCAGCAGTCGTGTCGGGAGCTAGGGAGCCCACTCTCTGTGCGGGTAGAGTGTCCTGTCAGCAGTCGTGTCGGGAGCTAGGGAGCCCACTCTCTGTGCGGGTAGAGTGTCCTATCAGCAGTCGTGTCGGGAGCTAGGGAGCCCACTCTCTGTGCGGGTAGAGTGTCCTGTCAGCAGTCGTGTCGGGAGCTAGGGAGCCCACTCTCTGTGCGTGTAGAGTGTCCTGTCAGCAGTCGTGTCGGGAGCTAGGGAGCCCACTCTCTGTGCGGGTAGAGTGTCCTGTCAGCAGTCGTGTCGGGAGCTAGGGAGCCCACTCTCTGTGCGGGTAGAGTGTCCTGTCAGCAGTCGTGTCGGGAGCTAGGGAGCCCACTCTCTGTGCGGGTAGAGTGTCCTGTCAGCAGTCGTGTCGGGAGCTAGGGAGCCCACTCTCTGTGCGGGTAGAGTGTCCTATCAGCAGTCGTGTCGGGAGCTAGGGAGCCCACTCTCTGTGCGGGTAGAGTGTCCTGTCAGCAGTCGTGTCGGGAGCTAGGGAGCCCACTCTCTGTGCGGGTAGAGTGTCCTGTCAGCAGTCGTGTCGGGAGCTAGGGAGCCCACTCTCTGTGCGGGTAGAGTGTCCTGTCAGCAGTCGTGTCGGGAGCTAGGGAGCCCACTCTCTGTGCGGGTAGAGTGTCCTGTCAGCAGTCGTATCGGGAGCTAGGGAGCCCACTCTCTGTGCGGGTAGAGTGTCCTGTCAGCAGTCGTGTCGGGAGCTAGGGAGCCCACTCTCTGTGCGGGTAGAGTGTCCTGTCAGCAGTCGTATCGGGAGCTAGGGAGCCCACTCTCTGTGCGGGTAGAGTGTCCTGTCAGCAGTCGTGTCGGGAGCTAGGGAGCCCACTCTCTGTGCGGGTAGAGTGTCCTGTCAGCAGTCGTATCGGGAGCTAGGGAGCCCACTCTCTGTGCGGGTAGAGTGTCCTATCAGCAGTCGTGTCGGGAGCTTACACTTTTACACTATTACACTCTCAAATGTCGATAATATTTATTACTTTGCAGTTGTTGAGAAATGTCTACAGCTATTTCAAACATTATTTTTCATCTTCTTTTAAACTAGCTGCCCGGTCCGACTTCGCTTGTATAAAACCATAGGGACAGTAGTATAGTGATTACACTACATAGAAGAAAACAAAGTCGCTTCCCGCTGTTGTCCTTACCTATGTATGCTTAGACCTTTAAAACTTTGATGCTGTTTTTTTTTTAAGATAAGAGTGATTTAAGACGAAGGTTTAGGTATGTATTTTATGATGGTTTTACTCGAGGGAAGGCGGGACGGGCCCTAGTATATTGTATTACCTAAACCATTCTCAGGAATCACAATCTTTATTGGTGAAAACCGTACAACAATTCGTCCGAGACTTGTTTTTAATAATTATCTATGACTGTCGTCATTATATTGTACGGAACAGTATGATTATCAAACTATAATTTTCAACATAAGTTTACGTTGACAGTAGGTACTATAAGTTGTTTGATAAATTAACATTGGAAGAAATTGTATTTTGTATTTTCAATAATTACATTGTTTGTTTTCATTGTGCATTCTGGTTGCACTGTAATACATAGATTTTAGTTAGATTACATCGTCGGATTACATATAATATTAAGTTAATGAAATATTGGTAATGACACTTTATGATGTTTAAACATATGAAAAATTGATTGTTGTCAGAAGTGAAATTATGATAACATAATTATACTCTACGATAGAGTAGAGCCGGTTTGAGCCGCGTCGTCGGTGTCCGCCAATTACCCGGCCGTGACCGAGCGAGTCTAACTATAGCGGGATATATTCGGGCGCGCGACAGCCCTTCCGCATAGCGCGCGCACGCGCCTGTCACGTCACCTGCACAGATAATCACTATAATACCTATGGTAATCGTTTCGGTTGGAATTTTAAAATTATTGACCGAGCGAGTGAAGCGAGCGAGCTCTACAATTCAACTCGGGGCATAAATTTTTTTTTATATGTATGTTTGTAACGCGATAACTTTCGAACCGTTGATCTGATTTTGATGAAATCTCATTTAGATTACATGTAGGATCTGTCAATAGAAATTAAAAGTTCGTGACATGTAGGATCTGTCAATAGAAATTAAAAGTTCGTGGGGCAACTAAATCGATTAACTCGTTTTTGAAATATTCACAATTTTGCAAAAAATATTGTGTTCGCGATGAACCAGTTGTTCGCCGCGAACTTAGACCTAGACAACACAATACATTTTTACAAAATTGTTATCGGAAGGGACGGGCCGCTAGTAGAATAATATTAAGATCTCAAACCGAGCTCCAGTAATGGAGGGGCACTGCTAGAAGAAGAAGACTCCTTACCAAAAATTGTTCGGCCACGCGAACGATGTCGCGGGCATCAGCTAGTTCTAAATATTTTGGCGTAAAATATCGCGTGTAAATACAAATTTATCAAATTTGTGTTTTCAAACTGTAACTAGCGGCTCGTACCGGCTTCGCTCGGCCAAAACATAATAAATTATACACCTCTAAAGCTTTCTCAGTAATCACACTATATACCTATTGGTGAAAACCGCATGAAAATCGGTGCAGTAGTTTTTGAGTTTATCGCGAAAAGACAAACATACAGGTGATACAGAGGTCTTTGTTTTATAATATTTAAGTATAAGGATAAGAAAAATACTAACAAAGAAAAAAATATAGTATAGACAATAACAGATATCAGATTTTCTGGATACGGAACTCCTGAGTTAGCAGTGTCACTTTTAGTTAATTTTTCAATATAAATGCTGTTTGAATTGAAGTTGTTTTAATATCCACGCATACGTACCATACGTACACGTGATACGATTGTGTCATACGAATTAAAATGCATAATATTGGCTGCAGCACGGCAGATACTCTTGACCCTAATGCAGGTCGGCTCCCGGCGCGCGGCGCGCGGCGAGCGCCGAGGGTCGAGGTCGGAGCACGCGCAGCCCCTGCGGCGAGGGCTGCGCGTGCACCTCTATCCGTCGCTAACCAATTAAACCAGTTCATTTTCAAGTTTAATTTTTTCTGGTCGCGTGCATTATCAAGGTCTCGTTTTTATACGTATTAGTAAATCACCGACATTGCTTTGGAATTATCGTTGGACGTCTAGCTAATCCGTCGCAGGTAATATGGTACTTCCGCTCAGTCTAATCGGAGTACGTGAGGCTTCAGATCCTGTTTGTATTAATATTATTATGTTATTACTACTTGAGATCGAATGAATTCTGACTAGTTGAAGTGGTAACGTAATGGTTGTATGACACTTCGATTTTTGATAACCGTTTTTATAACACTAAGCAGATAGCCATTTACACTACGTGCAAAGAAAGAAAATGATTGTATTATGCCAGAAATATACATGCCATTAGCTTGCTTACTTGCATATCAGGAACCGGCACGAGTCCTGAACGCTGGCAGGTCAATATTAAAGTTATAGAATGTTGGTTTTGTATATTATACTAACTGCCGGCTCCACTGCTCCTTGCCCATTATACTTACGTGTCTATGTCTCCTTACTTATCGAATATCAGGTTGTACACGAGAAGTTGTATGTGTTCAGATGGCGGGAGACGACGAGGTGCAGCTGGATGAGGAGATGGAGCGGGTGGTGTGGGCAGAGGGCGCGCCACCCCCGCGCCGCGTGGAGCCGCAACGCGACCACGCCGCGCCGCAGCCCAACACGGCCACAGGTGACTGCTTTCTGCTACCTGCTGTCATGTAGCAATCATACAGTTTTAAATCGAAGTAGGTAGTGAAAGTTTTAGAGATCATTGCATTCTTCATCTTCTTGGCGCGATGAGTCGAAAATTGTGAGCACTAATATAAAGCCTCTAGTGCAGCACATTGACCCATGCGTCAACTCGTGAACGGGTGCTGCCAGAGGGAACACCATCTCGTTTGTCATATATTTTTGTGTAATTAATTGTGTTTCACATCTATACATATTTATATATAATTTATCAGCACTCGGATCACAATCATAACCTATTTTGATATACTTTTTGACTATGTATATTATGTAATTTGATATATTATTAGAAAAAAGAAAAAAAATAAGAAACAGTAATGGTGAGCCCTTCTGGCTACACTGTTCAAATGAGTTTCTTTCGGCATTTCTTCCAGCAGTGGTCGTTCCGAAATGCCAGTAGTTTGTAGCTTGTAAGATATAACTATTTAATATAAAAATTGACGTGAAAAAGTTCCGGTGAAGATCTAATTTCTGAATAAATAATTTGAATTTGACATGAACCAAATATGGGCCGTAAACAAACTACTATAGTTAAACACCACAGACTTAAAAACTGTGATGAGAATGTAAAAAGAGCTGAATTAAATTAATATAAATGCGTGTGTTAAATAAAACCTATATTTTATTAACTTATTATTAGTCGTCATTGGATAAGGTTGCAGTGCAGTTTGTTCGACGCTTCTTCTTCACCTGCGCTGTGGAAGTCGGCAGTATACTTAGTTTTAAATAAAATTTTGACATCAATGAGAAGTTGAATAAAGATTTTTGAATTTATGAAAAAAAAAAGTTTATAGGGGAAATAATTTGAATGACTGCTTTACTATACAACAGACGGCCCTGACCTAACCTACTTGTGTCTGTGAAATGATAAGTAAAGAACCGTTAGTTTCAGGACTGAAGTAGGTCGGCTCGCTGCTGTGATCCGAAGTGCAGTTTCGCAATATTCTCTAATCGGTTTATGTTATAATTTCTTAAAGATCAGTAAAGTTATGACTTGTTATGGCGGTATAAGCATTTATGTAGCTCAGGCATGTGGACCGTATTCATCTTTATTTAGAAACGATGTTAAAACTTATTCGTCGGTTACTACTAATGACCATCCGTCACAGTCACCGTGCTATTCATTATCGCTAGTCGCCTTACACTGTTTACTTGTTCTTATTGATGACGGTATTGTGCCTCGTAACTCCATATATTATATATTATATGTATTATGTACCTACAACTCCATTAGCTTAGGGCGAAAGGCCGGTGAACACCGGATGAGTAATATGCGAATATTGTATGGAATTTTGTAACGCCGCTTATGCAGTTCGACACAATGGACGCAATAAACGCATCGCTAAACTCTCTGCACCGGCCACACATTTCTGTTGTTTGTGACACAGTGTTTGTCCGCAGGCGAGACGGGCGACAGTGCAGCGCTGCAGCAGGTAAGCCTCAGTCGAGTACTTCAGCCGCCGCCGTGCGGAGCAGCTGCAGGCTGGCGCTCCTGGCAGGTTTCAGCGGTGCCAGGAAGTGCCGGCACCACATCTCAGGAACACAACGATCGATACAGACCGCTGTCAAGGGCACGCGGGCCCGCCACGCGCCGCCGGCTCCGCTGCTGTCAATCGCGTACCGTCCGAATTCGGTGGAACAATTTAAATTATTTTACGAACATATTTTTATTAATACTATTATATTATTTGGCATGTATTAACACGATATTCTTAGTTGAAAGTTGCGTTTTGCTGTATGGAACTGTTCGTCAGATGCTCATTAGCATCGCTTAATATTACGTACGACGTTTGAACATCAACAGTGGTTACAATGCAGTTTATTAAATAAATTCAATGTTTTCATTGGAAATGTTTGATGTACGTATACTGATTTACTTTAAACAGGCTGAAAGGAGAGGTCTACAAATCCATTCTAAGACCTGTCTTTTTATGTGGAAGTAAAGTGTAGCCGTTGGTCGCGACACAAAGAGGAGTTGCGAGTCCAGAGATGACAATGGTATACTTATCCCACAAGTGGTGCCTCGCGATGTCGTTCTCTTCATGACATAGCAGACAAATCCCAGGCGTGCCGCCTGCGCTGGTTGAGCCACGTCTTGCGTAGACTAACAAATTGCGCAAGGAACTAATGTTTGGCTTAGCCGTTCCCGCCTTGATCCCGCCGACCCTGGCAGAAGGAGCAAGCCAAAGTGCTGGCTCTATGTCGTCAAGGATGATATGCGTGCCTATAGATAAAATAAATATGGGATGATGTGGCATCTTGCGAGTTCAGTACGAGTACCAGTCTCCACATTTTCACACATTTGCAATTGTACACACCCAAATGGTAAATCTCACAGGCACAGGTGAGGCACGGAAAGTGATCGATAAAAATCTATTGATGAACATAATTGTGTCGCGCGCTTAGCAAGAAATGAAATATTGTTTGTATCATCTGTATATTTAGTTTTGCCATTAAATATAATAATAAATAATTCTTAATTAATAATATTTATAATACCTAATTGTAAAAGTGTGTTTGTTTGTTTGTCTTTTCTGCACGTTAAAACGGATTAGTGAAATTTGATTGATTTCACATATTATCTACTTGGGGCTCGTCTTGGCTTCGCTGGAATATATAAAAGCAATATACATTTTCAGTCATGAAATAAAACATAAACAAAATTTGTGAAATTTTATTATTATCCATTGAAATGCAGATAATTTATTCAACACTTGCCAGTTAGACACGTTTAAA
Organism: Plodia interpunctella; assembly: GCF_027563975.2. Lineage (NCBI taxonomy): Eukaryota > Metazoa > Arthropoda > Insecta > Lepidoptera > Pyralidae > Plodia > Plodia interpunctella. The sequence continues at coordinate 13,417,748 of NC_071324.2, read as the reverse complement.
ATTAAATAATGGAGCCTTATGTTCATGAATACACTTCGGTTCAAAATGAGATGAACATATTGTACTATTTTCGTCGGAATGCTACAGAGATTCAAACTGGTTAATCTCTGCCTGTAGCATTTATCCATTGTTCCTAAATATTTGGATCCTGTGGGTGTCTACAATTTAAAGACGAATGAATGAGGTATAATAGCCAGTGAAAGCAAAAATAAGAAAAAAAAAACTATGGTAAAATTATATTAATCATAAATTAATGGGATTACATTGTTTGAATTTTATACACATATTTTTTTAATTGGTCAAGTAGTTATAGAATTTATCTACTTCCAAACAAATCATTCGTCCTTATAATTTCGTTATCGATAAGTTGTTTTTCTACGACAAATACGGGGTACTTTATTTGACGGCCGGCTTCCATCGGCCGTCAACGGAGACAGAAAGCATCGAGGCGCAACGCGCTCATCATTGAGAGTTGTGATTGAGAGGATAGGTAACGCCGAACCCATTGCGCCATCAGACGGACAGATATATTTTAGGTTTTTTACAAAGCAAGAAATGAACTTTGTTATAAAATATGCACGAATTGACACTTCAGCTCGTTCAAAGAATAATTTATAACAATTTTGCAGATTAAAAAAAAAAAATATTTTAATACTTACACATAAAATGAGATTCCATCTTTCACCATGTTCACTTTGCTGCATATATTTTTACAAATAACCACTAAACAAGCCGGCATTTTGTGAAAAATTTATAGATGTTGACGCAGTAGTAGAGTGACGGCGGAATCTAAACTAAGTAAAGTTCTTACATAGCTTGTTCACACGAGCCGGGCTGCTATGACAAATCTCCTTTATTATATATTTATTTTATCTATGTGCGTGCCAAGAATCTGACAACTAGGGGTGTCGACGGCCGTTCGAAGGTGAAACGAACAAGTGGGAACGAAAGCGGTTCCTGGGCTCCGACGTTCAACAGCTGAAAGGAACCAAAACACTCCGATGAGAGAGAGTTTCACGATACAACAATAGGTAGTGCGTAAACAAATATATCATTTATTTATTTATTGTGAAACTTAATTGTACATGAGATGGTATTACTACGAAGTCCGCTAGGAATAATGTCAGTAAAGATAATAATAAAATGTATTTCGAAAATGGGTAAATCGATTATTTCATGCATATAAAAGATTTTAGTAACATGTTATGTGAGAATGATTTCTTTTTATATGTATACGCATAGAACCTACATCGATATTTCAGATAATGTGTTGTGTACAGGCGGACAACCTAGATGAGCGTCATGTGCAGTTCGGCGAGCGCGGCGAGCGCCGCGAGCTCGCCGAGCCGGCCGAGCCGCTCGACGACGCGGACGACGAACGTCGCGCACAAAGAAATGAGTGAGTAGTTGAGTACCACACCATATGCCACCATTCACGGACCAATATCTTGATTTATCAGACTAACTTTTGCTATGTTATCTACCTGCTCTTATCGTCGCGAGGTTTATCTAATTAAATGTTGCAGTAGTTACTTCAATACAAAAAGTTTTCATGTAGATACTCTGATATATTTTATATCTACTTATTAGGAATCTCGGTCGATACTCACGGCGTTATTGCATTCGGATGCAACCGGGAACACAATGAGAAATAACAATACATGTTCCCTGCTAAAGTTAATCTACTTAAATAAAATTATTGCAAAATACCAACTAAATAGTTGAGGAAGTGTTACAAGGTGAGGTATGCCGTTGTTCGCAGCCATTTAGCGCCGCCCTGTCATTACCAGCTAACGAGGCACACTGCAATTCCCATGGAGCTACCACAGGAGTCACTTTGATTGCCAACTTCAAGAGTTGTCTATGTGCTTTTGATGTGTTCTAATAATATATTTAATAGCTAGTCGAATATAGAAACACTGAGAATACTATGTTATTTTCCTTAAAAATATTAATACAATATTCAGTGTTGAAATGTTTTTGTTTCGGAATATATAGCTTTAGACTATATATTGCTTTGAATCATATGATTCTGAACAAAAATAGGCGAGATATAGTTAACTTAGCGACACACGGCCTACACTGGTCCTGTAACACGTAGTCGCTGCCAGTCTTGTAGGTAACGCATACCGTTACCTACAAGACTGGCAGCGACTGGGTGCGGTGCAGGCAACACCTTCGAGATGATCGTCAAACGTAACTAATGGACAGAGCGAGCGAAGCGTGCAAGGTCTACAAATCAAGTTGGGGCAAAAATATATTTTTTTTAAATGAGTTTAAAGTTAGGCACTTCAATTTTATGAATTTTAAATTATAATTTTACTTTTTGTATTAGGAGTGCAAAGCTCCAGATGAATGCGGAATCATAAGTCAATAACACAGTGCACAGGTCAATACAAGATCATTTGATTATATCCATCCCTACCGCTCTCCCGCTGGCAGCCTGAGAGTATTGTCGCTTGTCACCCGTTTGTGGTTCGAGACAGTGTGTTTACATCTTCGGTTGCGGATCGCCGCGTGGTGATAAATATAGTGTGACACTGATATTGCGGAGTGGTGCGGTGCGCGGGCGCCGAGTGTCCGTAGCCATGCCCGTGACGTACTCCCGCGCATCGGACGCGGCGCATCAGCGGTGAGTCTCCCCGGCTACATCTCACGTCTGACTACTCTGGAACTGGTCAACTCCATCCTCTTATATTTTGTTTGGTGAATCGTGTTTTACACCACGTATATCCTTTTTCTATCAGCACTCGACCAATCTTAACACGTGTTTGTATACTCTTTACCAATGTTCTATACTTTTTTATTCTAATTTTTAAAAAATACAATAATTGTAAGCCCTTCTACATAATAGGAACCAACACTGTTTAAATAAAATTTTTCACCATACACATTTTCAAGATCCACCCTTAATTGACCGAGTGAGCGAAGTGAGCGGGGTCTACAATTCGACTTGGGGTACATTGAAATATTCACAATTTTGAAAAAAAAATATCGTGCTCGCGAGGTCAAGCGGTCTCGCGGCGAACAACTAGTTACTATAACCTTAACAATTTGATTGCTATGTTTTTTGCAACTATTGATCAATAACAATGTATGTAGGTATCGGTTTGTAAAAAATCATTGACAAAGATTAATTACTTATCGGTACCTACTCTAATTTGGTGATTAAAAGATTGTAATGTATGTATTCCTGAATGAATATGACAAAAAGTCGCTTGTTGAAAAATATCAATATTTTTGCTGAGGGGTTATATTCGACTTCATAGATTTGATTTGCTTTCGGCATTTGAAAAAAATTTTTCATCGAAATCAAATCAACGAAAATATCTGTAGCATGTAACGTGTGACGCGCTTGGTGCGGATTGCGGGAGTCTGGCGAGGCTGGCTCGCACTCTATCAGCGCCACCGGGTAAGACTTAGTTCTGTTCTGTACGTTTTGTTACCGTGAGGTACGAAACCTATTTAGGGCGAGATCGCAGATGTGACAGAATTATTAAGTTATCATTGTATACTATCCAAGAATGCCAAAATTTAAAATTTTGTTTACTATTATTTTGCAAGATGCACGTAATACGATATTTTTACGTGAATGAGATTTACTTTTTGTCCAAAATTTTAAAATATTGCGAGTTTATTCTGAATGTCCACACTTGGTGCTATGTAGGTGGGTGTACCTAAGCTAAGGAATACCGTTTGCGCCAAGACGTCGTGGCAGACTGACAACGAATCGACATTATTTTGAATGCAAGTTTCATGAGAACGCCGTGGTTTACATTGCACTAGAGAGTTCACATAAAATAATTCTAAACTGAAGCCATATTTATATAATAGCTATTGAGACTCGCTCAGACAGTTCTTGCCGAGCTAGGAATTCGTACTACCTGTACTCTACCTACTATTAATAAGTATATACGTGTATATGTCTGTTTATCCTTCTTTCACATCTATACGACGATTGAGGAGGATTTTGGTGTAAAGCCATATGTGTACGCAACCCTTTTAGCATTTTTTCAGTGGGACTGTGTCAGTTAGGAGTATAGTTACCTGCTATTAATTTATTAATACCAACAACTACACTATGTACTAGCTTTTACCCGCGGAACAGTAGGTATTTTTTCAAATATGAAGGCTAAGTAGTACAATATATCATGCAATATTCAACTATTAAATATAGGTGTTAGGTTGACTGGAAGCTTGAAGAGGAACATACAAACTCACTTTAACATTTATATTAGAAGAGATAGTAAATTTGAATTATTTGAACGATTTTTTTAGTGATAATTTAGTTTAAATGCGTTGAAGTAAGGAGTGAGGAAGTTAGAAATGTTTTACTCTGACATTTTGGGAAAGGGACATTATGGACCTCAACGTCCAATATTGCAGTCATTTCTAGTGATTCCCCGGGAATAATAGGTCCTTTTTGCTTGTCGTTATAAATTACGAATAGGTAACAAATTAAACACAAATGTACCTACTTTCACATTTTTAATCTCAAGAGCCGCGCTTCATCCAAAATCTAAAATTTCATGGCGCACACTTCAATAATGACGAAGTTATACACATTTTTAACCCCTATTTCACCCCCTTAGGGCAAGAATTTCCAAAATTTTCGCAAATCCCACGGGAACAATTTTATTTTTTGGGATGAAAGGTTCCCTATATCCTTTTCCTATTATAAATGCGAAAGATTTTGAAGATGTAAGTATGTGTAGGTACCTATGTATGTTTCTTACTATTTCACGCGAAATCTACTGGACGGATTGTTATGAAATTTGGTACACGGATAGAATAGACACTGTAATCTGAGATAATAATGGGTACTTTTTATCCCCAAATTCCCATATACCACGTGTTTGTAGTGAGTAGATAACGCGTAAATAGGTAACAAACAAACAAATTTACTTTCGCATTTATAATATTAGTTCTGATAGAAGTTACTTGGTTGTTATTTGTTGTTTTATTATAGGTATTCGAATAACGACTTAATCAATAACTAGTGTAAGATTCTAAAAACAGTCTGTCTGAAATCCTCCGCTTATAAATCCGGTTATTGTTAGATCCACTTCACACACCGATCACGTATCACTAATATTTATCATATAAATTATTTGACAAATAGTCTTGTCTATTATTGGCGATTGGGTTCAAATTTTTCTTCAAATTCATGCTCGGACGTCGCGCGTGAAAATTGAGATTATGATGAGAATAGTACGACAAACAACGGTTCGGCAAAGTCTCGGTTTGTATGGGGTTCCGTACGTTATTGTTCCGTTGTCAGAAATTGCATAAATGATAAATTTCTGTGTTAGTCTTTAGCAGTGGATGGATGGAATGACGTAGATCTAGCAAATTAGAATATTGTTTGCAAGAAGTATACACGTGAGCACCTGCGAGATGCGAGCAGGGTTTGGCGCGGAACCCTAGGTTACGTGACGCTCAAACGCTCAAACGCAATTATTTGGCAGCCGTGACCACCTGTAGATCTAGTCACGACTAACTTCCGCGATATTGGAGCAAAATAATATTACACGTTTACACATCATCAATTTATGATCATATTGCAAAGCCGTTCACACGTTGTCCACATTTCATGGGCATGTTTGTTGCCAAATTAGTAGATTTTCTGCAGAAATTTTACAGTATAACTACCTAGAGCTTCACGTTTTTAATTAATATAGTTGACAGTGATGGAGAGGCTTGAGATTTTACGTCGCAGTAGTGTGCCCGCCAGCTCAGTAACCCGGTCGTTCCTCCGCAGCCGTCACTTGCACACTCACCATCCGCGCAAGTACTCGCTGCAGGAGGGTAGTGGCGGCGAGCGGGGCGGCGAGCGGCGCGTGTCGCTGGCGCCGGTGGAAGAGCCGCTGCTGGAGGCGGACCGCGACGAGCTCGCCAGCCACCGCTCCGAGGACCCGCGCGGCCTGCGCCGACACAAGATACAACCGAGGGTGAGACTCACATTATATTATCCCACAACGTAGTGTATTTTATTCTTTATCTAATAAAAAAAATGTTATTTGTGTTACATTCCACGGAATTAATCTGTCAAGACCTCTTAAATATATATAAGCATAACCACACGAATAAAATACTTACAGGGTGTTTCGAGTAGGCATAATTGTAAAATACCAGCGTCTAAAATACAGCCGGCATCATAAACGACCATGTTTGTTCTACACGGATTGACAGCACTCATGCTTGACATACCTGAATTCCCTGAATGGTATTCCCTGACATTGGTACTTCTAATACTGTTAGCCGCTCCATAAAGTTCGAACGTCATTGTTTATGACGATAGCTGTCCAGTCCTGCGAGCTTGTTCGTCACTGTCACATTTAGTGGCACGGGGATCTCACATGAGTTTACTATAACATAGTAAACCGGGGTGCCATTGATTAATTAAAAATAATACGCAAACCATTGCAATTCTTTACATTTAAAAATTGTGTTCTATTCTATAGGTATTATGATTATAATAATAATTTTAATGTAGGAAACATTTAATTTTTATTTACAATTAAATATAATATCACCTACCACTTTGAACGTAGCAAGTTAGGTACGCATCATGTCAGCATGTTAAATAGGTATATTTGGTAGATAGTAATAAGTTAATAATAAAGTTGGTCTCAGGGCACGGTGCACGTCGGCCGCAGAGATGGCGGCGACAAGGTCCAGAACATCATGCCGGACGCCTCCTTCAAGAAGATGTACGACAAGAATCCGCACTCGGTATGGGACTGATTCGCTTTACTCTTCTTAGCTTTGGAGTATATAATATTGTTATTGTTTTTATACAAATGTGACATCAAGCTTTATCAAAGGGAAGCCAAGTTAAAGTCTCTATTGTCATCCATACTAATAATATATAATAATGCTGCGTCACTAATACCGGCTTATCGGAAACTGAGAAAAGAAAAGAAATAGAAAAAAAGAATCTGTACATTGAATATGTTTACATATAAACAAAATTAGGCGATTGAGTCATAGTAATAGAGTTAGAATTTGAATAAAAAATTCTGTCTGTATGTCCGTATGTTTGTACACGCTAATCTTCGAACTACTGGACGGATTCGAAACTTTTTTGTTATATAGCTATTGCCTGGGCAACATGTAGGATATAAATTATTTTGAAAACTGAAACACCAGATGAAGAACAATGATAGTCCATCTAAACTATAGGAAATAAAGAAATTATGCCTTAACAAAAATTCTCACTGGAAGTGATGCCGGTGAAAATGTACTTATCCCGGGAATACCGCTTATCAAGACGCTTTCATTTATGTAGGTGTGCTAATGATATGCTGGCTATTCCCAGGTATTCGTCCAACTGGATGAACTGCTCGCGACAGACGAAGGCGAAGCGGAGTGGAAGGAAACAGCGCGCTGGATTAAGTATGAGGAGGATGTGGAGGAGGGCTCGGCGCGGTGGGGGCGGCCGCACGTAGCCTCGCTGTCGTTCCACTCGCTGCTGAACCTGCGCCGCTGTTTGGAGACCGGCGTCGTGCTGCTCGACCTAGACGAGAAGGACCTGCCCGGCGTAGCCTACAGGTCTGTCCGCATTTAGCTAATCCTTGGATGATAGCCTTTCGAAAAACTTATGAATTTCAGCTCAACTAAATTTCACGAAACACCATTCATTCCAGGAAGCAGATATCAATGCCGATCTGATGCTAGTTATTACGTTGCACAAATTTTCAGGATTTAATATTGGAATGTAATATTGGAGTCGAAATGTCATTTTATTATCTCGTAAAATCTGACTTTTTATTCGACAATATCTTTAAAATGACATTCAATGATCAAACGCCACATTCCCACGCTTAAAAGAAAACTTTGAGCCCAGTTTATGCAGACTTACACTATAAAATAAAATTAAATTAAGCATAAATAAATAAATATATTAGGATAAATCACACAGATTGAGCTAGCCCCAAAGTAAGTTCGAATATATATATATAGATAAACATCCAAGACCCGGGCCAATCAGAAAAAGATCATTTTCCATCATGACCCGACCAGGGATCGAACCCGGGACTCTCGGTTCAGTGGCAAGAATCTTACCACTGCGCCACCGAGGTCGTCATAAGCATAACAATGCTTAATTTAATTTCAGTTAAACATGAAACATTTCAACAACAGAGGCACGTTAAAATCTCGGAGCGTATACAGCCAAGGTGCTGCCAGATAAACATATCTTTATTAAGCCAAAGCAGCAGAAAAACAAATAAAATTGATCCCTTTTTCTCTAACGAGCAACAGTTCTCCCTCAAACTAGACTAGACAAGCAGGCAGGACAGAGAGAAGCAGGATAATCAACTTTTTCTATCCTTCTTTCCTTTCCTACCCTTCGATCCTGGATGTAGGTAACAAAAACAATTGAGCAACAACAGGATTGCAATCCGATCGGGGCGCGCGATAACTAAAAGGCTAAATACGCGCATATCTTGTAGGGTGGTGGAGAACATGGTGTCGGAGGGTCTGATAGAAGAGGACGACAAGCCGGTGGTGATGCGTTCGTTGCTGCTGCGACACCGGCACGTGAACGAGGACCGCTCGCTGCTGCACCGGTTCAGCATTAGCAGCCGCAAGCACTCCTCCTACACCAGTCTGCAGGTATGTTACGATTTACTCCGCTGTTCTAAAGATTATTCCTCGTATTCGGCCTATGTATGTTATTTGTTTCTCCCTATTAGGCTAGTTGAGAACGTGTCAACTGCGAGTTAGTCTCGCGCCTCAAGTGTCCCGTAAAATTGTCTACTATATGTTCAAATGAAATCAAATTCTTTATTTTGCTATATATATTATTGTTATGTTATACCTACATTGTGTCTTTTTGTATATTTTTTGTCCATTTTTACATTAAGCTAAGCATATGGAATACAACAAGTACATGAAAAAAAAAAATGCAGTAAAAGAGCAAAAAAGAGAAATAATTTCAATCAATCCGATATTTCTGAGTGTTCCTCTGAGAATAAAGGTCTTGACAGAAGGACAGACGGATGGACAACGAGGTACTTTGAATTAATTAATTATTTTTTCAGACAATCAACCAACAGTTCATAGATATAGATTAAGATTTTACTTTTCGAGATAAGAAATGCTGAAGATCATATCGACGTTGAGTCCAATAACATGGACCGGTAGAATAAAACAGTCAAATTATATTAATGTTTATTAAGTTAATCTAGGATTTATTGTCTAGCCGGCTAAACCTAGTTGTAGCCGCACATCGGGGTTTAGCCGTAACATATACATATAAATAAATATTAGGGTAAAAGGTGCGCTTTTGTTTTAGCGGAGGGGTAAGCCTCGCTATGCCCTCTCCGTTCCAGCAGAACTTAATGAATTAACCTTAATTGTTCACATTTGAAATATTCACACGATATCGTTTTCATCTGCGATGCATTTGGTGTTTCTATACATTTTTTATAATAATTTTTTATAGTTGAAATTATTTTTAATTGAATTAGTACCGAATCTACTGGCTTTTCAAATGTTATTAAGATAGATTATAACGATTGGATATATTGGGACGTGTGTCCGCTGAAATTACGTTCCGAAGTGGAGACAACTGGTACCGACATCAATAATGCACACGATCAATATCTGGATATCAAACTGCCAAGTGTTCTCTTAGGCCGTTGTTTAGAAAGAAAGCTTGCCATATGCCCTAATGTTGTTTATTAAAATAAAAAGGTAAAGAATCCATTCTAATATTCCACCTACGAAAGTTTGTCTGTTCCACACGGCTAAACCGCTGTACCGATCTTGATGCAATTTGGTATACATGTAGTAAAATATCAACCCACAAACGACTATAATGCAGGCGTGAAAGTAAGTATTATTTACAGACGTAATTTTATATCGGTATGTACCTACATACCAACAAAAAAAATTCAAGTTTCTCATAAAACTGATGAGGTTATTGGTTCTTCCAAAATGACCATGACATTATGTAGCGGGAAGCGTCATAAGCACAGTAAATGAAATAGGTCATAAGGGAAGAGTCGCGTGAGTGCGGGCGCCGGTATTGTGGCCAGAAATAGATATGCGCTAAAAAACATTGCAAAGAACCAATTGGATTGACGTCGAGCTTTCGAGCGCATACACTCACCACCGACCTTCACAAAAATTACACTAATTAAGATGGAATATTTTAATTCTCTCTCAAAGGTCTTTTAACGTCCTCGAGCTAAAACTAATATGTTATTATACTTACTTATCAGATACCACCTGCTTTGTTCTACACACTAAATGGACATAATAACAGGACAGCTATCCATGCTCTACATGGTCGAGCTAATCAATAAATAATAAAGCTGAAACTTTACTATTTTATGTAGCCAGTTGAAAATTAAGCTTATTACAATATAGTTAAATGTGGCTTTGACAATTGAAGTAGGTATGTGCTTCGCGCACAATAACGTGCGCACAATGGCGACGCGACGGTGCGCGTCGACATGCGCGCTGCGCGCGGACAGATTCTTATGACGAGGGTTTATGTCCATGTACATTTTAAATGTACGATACGACAGAACTAAGTAGAACTATAATACAGTGTGGTTACAGCAGACTAAACGGCCACTGTGACTACATTATGCAATGGAAAAATATACTGTATACGTACCTACGAATACTAGTACTACCTATACGTCACCGGGCTGCGCTCCCATGGGAAGTTCAGGGTAAAAAGTGCCCTAGATATGTATTATTCCAGGTTACATTGTACCCGTGTACTAAATTTCATAACAATTCTTCCAGTAGATTTTGCGTGAAAGAGTAACAAACATACATACATACTCAATTGTATTTTTTTTTCATTTATAGTATTAGAAGGATAGGATAATATATGTGTTATCTTTATCTATGTATATATACCTATTTTAAAGGACCAGCATTTTTTTACTAATCAACGCCATACAAACCATAGAAGCTACAAACGCGACATTTGGGCAGTAGCTTTAGGTTATTACGTAGTGCTCAGATAAAAAAGAAATTTTCAAAATTCGACCCCCATAAGGGTAAAAGATTCGAGTGCTGGTGCATGAAGCGCTGGTCATTCATGACGTCGTACAAACTTGAGATGGTATCTTACTAGGTTCTTATTTATTTTATTTTATTTTATATCCATGTTCTAGACATTATCATAAATTAAAGGATTATAAAATTTCTAGACCAATGTTAATGCAGAATTTTCATCGCTCATAAAATAATTTAGTCATGGTCAGGTTTATCTATCTGGGTGAATATCATTCGATGTCATGATGAAAGGAATTGACTGCTACGCGCTCTAATGGGTAGGTACTCGAACTTATACTCTATGTGTATATATAATATAGGGTATGCTCGAATATAACAATGAAATGGAAAATACTTTGTTAGTAGGTACTTAGTAAGAAAAGCGATAGTAGCAGCGATAGTAGCAACGAACAGTAGCAATGATATGTCTATGCGACGCGCTATCGGTACATATCGGCTTTATCGGCGCGATAGAATTTCGTATGTCAAGGTTAATCCGCAGTGAAGGATGCGTGCGCGAAATTCCGCGGCACTTCGACGAGGCCGCTGGTATCAAATCATTAATTTAGATAAAAATACTATGGAATTAGGTACTTAGGTACTTTACTAAAATAAAGTATATCGCAAACAATGTAGGTAGGTACCTACGAGTAGGTAAACATGAGAAGACATAAATTATTAAATGAATAAATCTACTACCTAACTACATTTGGCAGGTTCCTCGCTACCTTAGATTAATAAAAAGAGCTCGCTACCAAGCTTCGTAACAACAGTCTAGCGGCACTTCATTATACTTCACGATTTTATATCAAGCAGTGTAAAAAACACTTTGAAGTCTAAACTTAGGAACTTTAGAAGTAAATTACCTTGGTACCTACCTATTTTCCATTTGAAATATGACTGTAAAGTCCGAACCGAATTGTTCCAACAAAACTACATGATGCACCAGTTCCTGCTGGCGGGAGTCTGTCTCCACATCGCGTAGCTCCCGGTGGGTACGGTTGACAGCATCGTGTCAACATTATCAACCAAATGCCACTCCGGCCGCGTGGTATGCCGCTGGCCAATACATAAGTATAGGTACATTCATGTGGGATAACTTGAATGTACAGACAGTCACGTTCGAGATTATTATGGAAAATGTTTTTAAAGAAACACTGACATAAGCAAGAACCTATGCTCGTCTAGATTTGACGATTTTTTACATTATGTACTCGTAATATTTTGTTGTTTTGTAAGAAGCTTATGAACCCATTTTCAAGATTCATTTTTTCTAAAAATGTACATTAGGTATCGACCTACTTCTAGTGAACTTAGTTTTTGAACCTTACTTTTCCTCCCATAGGTACCTATAGGTATACCGTACTAGCGGCCCGACCCGGCTTCGCTCGGGATAAACCGTAATAAATTATACTACACATAAACCGTTCTCAACGTCCGAATCACAGTAGGTAGGTATCTATCTATTTAAAAAATCCGCATCAAAATCCGTTGCGTGGTTTTAGAGATAGGGGCAGACAGCGGGAAGCCACTTTGTTTTTATATACTATGAAATGATAAGTCAACTAGATGTCTTGACAGCTGATAAAGAAACAATAACATTTTCATGGATAGTTGACGTAAAGTGAGTGGCCGGCCATAAAATTACAATTCAATTATCAAAATTCTATAGTTTTTTACGCGGATTTCGGGCTTCACAATACACCAAACACCAGAAATAACACAATAACCAAAAATGTGACGGCTCAGATGGATATTATGTTTCAAGTAACGTTTCAAATTCCTATATGACGTCCATGTATACTTATCTTGGCACGTATGAATACACATGCGGTAATCCGATCTCGGTCCTAGCATATGTTTAGTACATAGAATAGTAACTTAGTAGACATTCGGTGGAGTGGATCAATTAGATGGTGTTGGTGTACAGTCGCTGTGGCTGGAGGAGGGTGCGGGGGGCGCGGGGCGCGCGCGCTGTTCGCTGTGCTCCGCCACCGTCGCCTGCCGCCGGCACTCCGCGCATCTCATCGTACGCTCGCTTTCCTCTTAGCCCGACCCTCACTTCGAACCAACATTATATCTCTTGTCGCTTCCTGATTTGCACCCATCGTTGTACTCAACAAATTTAATGTACCATTTTACCTGAGGTAGATCTCCTACAGTACAGTACCTCGCTGCAGCACCTCACTCGCATCTGGTTCCGCAATACAGCAATGCTTGCATTGTTGTGTTCCGGTATTAAGTTGTTGCAGGCGTCCAACGGCTGCGGCGACCATTTCCCATTAGGTGGGCCGCATGCCTGTTGAATGCCAGTAGTACCTATAAAAATATTTTGTAGTGGCATTAACTCAGCGCTGACAAATCAGGAAGTTATTTTCACCTTTTCATTGTTTAGCGATTGGTGTGGTCGTGTGTTAGTGTGTTAGTTAGACTAGCGTGTATGCCACCGATCACCTTCACCGTTGATGCCCCGGCGCCTGCAAGGCGGTAGTCACATGTTGCCATCTCCACGACATCAGCTCTGTCACGTAGTAGCCGACTATTGATTACACCCGCTTCCTGACAAGCGTGGTCTCTTATGGATAGCAATTGTTTCTTAGTTCCTTTTGTTTTGTTGACAACCCTGACGAAATATTCCATTCAAACCATTATTATAGCAGAATGGTAAAATATGATCTCTAGAATAATAGAATACCTTACCTTGTTGTTTTAATTATCCATTTTCTCGTTATGGTATTATGCTATAAATATTAACCACAGTAGAATAGAATGTCACTGTTCATGTCCATATAAATACAATAGCAAAGTGAAGCATGACAATTATAGGTACTTAATTATTCATTGTTTTTTTGCCTAATATATTTTTGTTGAAATGGATTTTGTAATTACTTTTCTGCCCATTATAAATAAAACGTTTCAAAGGTTTAGAGTTGTATGAGTTTTCCTGGGTTTTCCTGATGAGTCTCAGAGAGTCTCAAACTGTTTAGGTTGTTTTGTGAGTTAAATTTCGTTTCATTTATTTTATGTGATTGATACATCTAACCACTTTAGACGTATGTTAACCACATTAGTTAACAGTTTAAATTTACATTAACTTACATCAAGTAAAGTCCTATGACCACTCCGAACTCTAAATTTATTTATTTTTCTTTTTCTTATCATGAGACCCACCGCATGTGAACGGTCATCTTTTTAAATAGGTATTTTCTCAGATGTGTATATTGAAGCGATGCACTGATGTAACAGAACCTGTCAGAGCAGCGTCGGCGGCGCAGCTCGTATGCGCTGCCGCTGTCGAGCGAGCGCAAGAAGTCGTCAGCGGCCGGTGGCGATCTGCGCGAGGTGGAGTACCTGGCGGCGGCGGCTGTGGCGGCGGCAGCCGACGGCTCGCAGGAGGAGTTGCGGCGCGGACACAACGACTCCATCCTCAAGCGCATCCCCGAGGGGGCCGAGGCGACCACCGTGTTGGTCGGTGCCGTCGGTTTCCTCGAGCAGCCTACTATCGCGTTCGTGCGGCTCGCGCAGGGCATCCCGATGCCCTCCATCACTGAAGTCCCTATACCGGTGCGGTTCATGTTCATCCTGCTGGGCCCGAGCGGCGCGGACCTGGACTACCACGAAGTGGGTCGGTCGATCTCGACGCTGATGTCCAATCCGTCGTTCCACGGGATCGCATACAAGGCGGACGACCGGCGCGAGCTACTATCAGCCATCAACGAGTTCCTGGACGACTCTATCGTGCTGCCGCCCGGCGATTGGGAGCGGCAGGCGCTGCTGCCGTTTGAAGAGCTGCGCGCGAAGAGCGAGATGATCCGGCGACGCAAGCGCGACGCGATCGAGCGCAAGCGCGCTGCCGGAGCGGCCGAGCCGGCGCCGCTCAGCGAGAAGCAGGCGCTGCTGGAGGCCGAGCGCGCTGCGCTCCCCCAGGAACCCGACGACCCGCTCACTCGCACTGGACGTCTCTTTGGTGGTAACTATATTTTTCATGTAAAATTCCTACCCATTTTAATGCACCCGTGTATTGCTCGCACTGTCCAAAAGTCAAGCCGCATACGAGATCATTGGTATTTCCCCCAAGTGGCTTTCTAAAAGCTAGTAATTATACTCTTGCATAATTACCGCATTATTGCTACTAATAATTATCTAATCTCAACTACTACTAGTTAGTAGTAATTTAAGTTGCTTTTAGGCGACGTATCCACCAGCTAACTTTGAATATTCTTCAAATTTATCAAATCAATAGAACTTTATAGAACTTTAATTAATTAAAGCTAACTTTACTGATCAGGAGGTTTTGGAAGCTAAACGTCCTTGGGTGCACATCGACTGCAATGTATAATGCTCTGAGAGCAAAACGTCCTCAATTTAAAACGACTGCTAGTTTTCAAAGCAAAAGGTCCTTATTGCTGAATGTTCTCATTGTAAAGCGTCATGACAGCTAGAAGACTTCATTTTCTGTTAATTTCCAATGTAAAACGTCCGCAATTGAACCAGACTTTTTTTAAACTAAAAAAACTATAATCCTCATGTGAGAATACGTCAATATATAATGCCCTAGAGAGCAAAACGTTTATAATGAGGGTATGAAGGACATATCCTCTCAATACAATAAGCCTAAGTGTGTTTACAAATAATATGTCCACAATTTATAAAAAATAATTAGATAAGTATATTTTATCGGTTGATAGATAGTACTAATGTGACATACAACCTTCAGTTTGACGCGGTTCCTAATCTTATAATCTTCTAAAAGCAATTCTTTTATCGGTATAATTAAATATTATTTCGCCACAGTGAGAACGCGGAAGAGACCGTAGCCATATAATCTAATCTGTGACTACATTGTAAATTAACATCATTCGAGATGTTTTGGATTATTTTTAATGAGTCGTTGTAGAAGTAGGTATTTGTTTTGTTTGGAAGGCTAGACAGTAAGTGGGTAAATTATCACATTTTTATCGAAATGTTACTGAGCAAACGTAATTAGATAACTTATTAGAACCAGACAGATGTAAACATTAAAATATATTACCTTGATAACTAAATAAACCTAATATTGCCTGTCGTTATATGTTTCTACTTACTACTAACTCGCACATTGTGTGATTTTTCCACAGATAAAAGTCATACCTATTTATTATGTACAAACCTTAATGTCGTGTTTCTCAAGTTTTACATAAATTTGCTTCCCTCATTTCACTCACTTAGGGGTGGACTTCTGAGATAAAAACTGCCCTACGTTATGCTTCGTAGCTTTCGTATGTTACTACGATCTGTGATAAGTCTGTAGCGATCGCACAGGTTCGTGCAGGTTTGTGCAGATCGTGCAGTTCGAGCAGATCACTTTTCACATATTGACATTTTAGTCGCAATTAAATTCAGTTCGTATTGACCATTTTAAAACCCTTAAATTTTATTACTATTATATATATCTAATATTTAATCACTTGAAAATTACCCTACAGTCTTGCAACCCTTATTTAAACCAAAGTTGCAATTTTCAAAACCCAATTATAGCATTATCTTTTCCCAACCAAAAATGTTTATCTAACATTTCATATGTCTCATTTCAAAAATTACGAAGTTTGCATTGCATTCCCAAGAAGGGTTGACGTCAAGCAGGTGGCGGGTTGTAAAACCACAGCCGGATCATCAAAATTGTAAGGTTATTTATTTTACGAAGATTATCGGGCTACGCGGTGTCACAGCCCCAAACGAAACCAGGATCATGCGAGTGATGAGAGAGAATAAGATGAGGTGAATGCTAAGTACCAAATGTGAATAGTGTAACAATGAGGTGGTTGTGTTGGCAGGCGTGATCCGCGACATCAAGCGCCGCTACCCGCACTACTTGTCTGACTTCCGCGATGCCGTCAACGGGCAGTGCGCGGCCGCCACCATCTTCATGTACTTCGCCGCGCTCTCCTCCGCGATCACCTTCGGCGGGCTGCTCGCCGAGAAGACCTACGGGGCCATCGGCATCTCTGAGACCCTGGTCAGTGTCTGTCCACACTCATTCCACCGGTTCACCGTTCTCGCTGTAACCGAACCGCATGTGCACCATACCATTACATTACAACAGACTACATTCGTGTTAGTTTACTGCTAAAAATGTATTTCTACTGATAGAAACTTCACTACTTACGTTATAGAAAAACAAAGAGCTTTGTTTGGCTAGTTTTTTACAGGATATTTTTTGAGCGATTTGATTTAGGCCAACATCTAATATATGTAGGCGTTGAGTGTAGCTTTCGTTTTATTAAGGGTTTATATATTTCATCATTATCATCATTGTCGTCAACTTTGCGCCACCGCGTTCGGCTCTTGCAAAATGCATATATTTATTTATGCATTTACTATTTAGATGATATAGCTTTACTAGCAGCGCCGCGGGGCTTCGCTCCCGTGGGAATTTCGGGATTAAAAGTACTCTATGTGTTATTCCAGGTTATATTCTACACGTGAACCAAATTTCATAACAATCGTTCAGTAGATTTTGCGTGAAAGAGTGACAAACATACACACATACATGCTTACATATAAACTTAGTAGTAGTTATAATATTAGTAGGGTAATGATTATCTGGCTACGAAATTAACATTGTTTAGGTGTTCACTTGTTTGGGCGGCGTGGTGTTCGCGCTGCTGGCTGGGCAGCCGATGATGATCACGGGCGCGACCGGGCCGCTGCTGCTGTTGGACGAGTCACTGGCCGGCTTCTGCAAGGCGCAGGAGATGGACTTCCTGGCCGCCCGCATGTACTGTGGCCTGTGGATGATCGTCATCGCACTCGCCGTCGCCTCCGTGGAGGGCAGCGTCGCCGTCAAGAAGATCACCAGGTGGGGATAACGAGAGAGAGAGACATTCTCTCTCATCATCATGTATTGCTTTACGGCGACACATCCCCGTGTGTCTCCGTAAAGCAAGGGTTATCGAAAACAATAAATCTTGAAAACGTATTTTTGGTAATGCTCATTTCTAGATTCACGGAGGACATCTTTGCGTTTCTAATCTCCCTGATCTTCATCTCGGAGCCGATTACGGCGACCATCAACGTGTACCGCGCACATCCACTGCAGACCCACTACCCGTACCTCACGGCCGCCCCGCCCTCGCCCTTGGCGGGCGACGCCACGGTCAACGCTACACAAGATGTCCTCAACGCAACACAGGCTATACTCAACACTACGCAAACTGTGCTTAACGCTACTCAAGCAGCGCTCAACGCTTCGCAACCGGTTACCAATGGCGGTGAAGAAGAAATACGTAAGAAATCTTTTGGTTTATTGTAAATCTTCTTTTTTTTGCTTCCGGCGAAGGGATACTTCCCTAGAAAATTGTACACTCTAGATGATAATAAATTCATTAGCTAGTGTTAGAAATCTCAACGTAAAAACAGGAGTGAAATGTTAGAAAAGTTGATGAATCTTTTGAAGTAACAATGTGGAATAGGGTGAGTGAGTGAATGAGTTCGTTCCCCAGTGTACCTGGCCGGTATGCCGCGCCCCAACACTGCGCTGTTGTGCACCATGCTGACGCTGGCCACCTTCATCATCGCCTACTATCTGCGCATCTTCCGCAACGGGAAGTTCCTCGGACGCAGCGTAAGTTACTATTGCTGATAAATGCTGACTTCTTGATCCTTTAGCGGTAACAATGTCTCCGATAATAATATATAAGTAGGAAATCCAAAGGACGCTTTGCTAGAAGAGAAGAGTTTGGTCCAAAACAATGACTGAGAGGTCGAAACAAGAACCAGACTAGTTGGTAAACTGCAAACCGATGACGATGGATAAGACTGGCACTAAAAAATGGAGGCCTACAGCTTTGGTATGTGTTTACACCGATCGAGTTGATGTGAGCTGAAAATTATGATGATATTCTACTTATTTTTTACATAGAGAAAATGACATGTAATTGCCTGTCTCCAGGCACGGCGCGCTCTGGGTGACTTCGGAGTGCCAATTGCGATCGTACTGATGGTGGGCGTGTCATCGCTGGTGACGGTGTACACTGAGAAGCTGCGCGTGCCGGACGGGCTCAGCCCCACCTCGCCGCGCGCCTGGCTCGTGCCTCTCAACCCGGGACTCGACTCCATCCCGCTCTGGGCCGCGTTCGCCATGGCCCTGCCCGCACTCATGGTCTACATAATCGTCTTCATGGAGACTCACATCGCCGAGTATGACTTTCATTTCAATCCCGACATGAGTACTCATGATTCTCTTACAATTCTTGAAATATTGCTATATGAATTATTGTGCAAAAGCGAATTGTGCATATGCGAATCTCTTGTAGCTATCTTCAGATTCAGAACAGTTTATTTATGTAATTAAATTGCTGTAATGTTATTATTTGAACGGCTTGATGGCATAGCTGATTGTTTTTATGCAAACGTAATCTTATCGAAGACGTCAAAAATGATATGGTGAATTACGTAATAGTTAGGTACTTACTTTTGTAAGATAAAATATTTTTAATTTTCCTTAAAAACTTTGACATTCATACGACTATTTGTAAGAGTCTAAACTCATGCTAACCACTCTGTTCTGATGCTCTGCGTAAATCAATGACATGCATTTCCAATGGTAGCGAATCCATAAGTGGCTAGACGTAGATGAACAAAGTGCCGCTATTCCAGACTGATCATTGACAAGCCGGAGCGGAACCTGCGCAAGGGCAGCGGCTTCCACATGGACATCGTGATCATGTCGCTGGTGAACGCCATGTGCGGCATGTTCGGTGCGCCCTGGCAATGCGTCGCCACCGTGCGCTCCGTCAGCCACGTGTCCGCGCTCACCGTCATGTCCACCACGCACGCGCCAGGAGACAAACCCTTCATCGTCGAAGTCAAAGGTACCATGATAGTTTTATAAGTCTTCTTCTTATCGTGTGTATCAATTAATTTATGAACTTTGTTCTTGTCGGTGTAGCATTTTCCATCTAATTCTGTCTTCAGCCATCGATTTCACCTTCCTATACGACACGACCATTTGGTTAAGAGTTACTGGACTCTAAATCAAAATGGAAAATGCCAATTATTTTTACCTCAGTTTTGTCGATACTTATGAATAAGCAATAGACAAATCAATTGTCTGAAACAAAAGGAGGAACCAAATTCTACATTCAACAGCTCTCTTTGTTATCGGTTTTAGATATATTATTCATGTTAGCGTCACTGGCGTGAGTAGACAATGATTAAACATAACTTTCACTTCGTAAAAATGGTAACTTCGTAAAAATGGTGACTCTCCCTAATTTTCCATTGAGAGGGTTCGGTTATGGAAACGTTTCATTGTTGCTGGGATCGACACTCATTGGCTTTTATACAGTTATAGTGGATATCCAATAGACGTGCACCTAGTTGTTTGCTTTCCTTACTGACGCGTTGATCCAACTGCACGCGCGCGCCTTGGTATGGTGGTCAATCGACCACAGGCACCTTGACAAAAGCGGTTGTGGTCAAGTGGTTAAGATCATCAACCTGAAATCGAAAGGTCTCAAATTCGAATCCTTCGTGATTTGTGCCGTACGTGCCTGAATCATGTACAGTAGTTTATTTTGACATCAACTTTGACATCACCTTTGATATCACCTTTGACATCACTTTTAATAACACGTCTAACATCACCTGTGTTATTACTTTTGACATCGCCTTTAACATCACATTTGTCAAACCTGACATCACATTTTATTTCACCATAGCATAAATTAATGAATGTCTCAACCAAGGCCTGTGTAGTCAATTGACCTAACCTGTAGCCTGTGCCTAAAAGTAACAAATCCATAAGTATTTTTGCCGCTTTGTACTTGGTGTCTTGGCTGGCGTGTCATGTTCATGGATAATTTGATTATTTCAGAACAACGTCTGACGGGTTTGCTGGTGGCGATCATGGTGGGCGTGTCGGTGGTGGCGGCGGGGTTCCTGCGGCAAGTGCCTATGGCGGTACTCTTCGGCGTGTTCCTGTACATGGGCATATCCGCGCTCGGCGGCATTCAGTTCTGGGACCGGTTCATCCTGCTCTTCAAGCCGGTCAAACATCACCCGCAAGTGCCCTATGTCAGGAGGGTCAGTACTGAACTGCACTACACTATGAAATAATGATCGAACTGAAACTGCTCTCCTTGATTTACTTATATAATCTGTTGCCTAATAACAGAAACTACGCGTTGACATTATTAATTAGAGAAAATGTTTCCAATATTAGCATTTTCAGTACCTACATGTTAGATGTACAGTAGCATGTCCTGTGGTTTCGCCCTAGAATCGGACCACTCCAAATCCCCCCATGGATGTCGTACTAGGCGACTATTGGACACGTAGTACATGGACACAGCTGATAGGCAAGCGTTGTAAACGCAGGCGAATCATTAAAAATTTTAAGATTATTTTTCACGCTACCCTGAATTTCGCGGCGTCACTACCAAGAACCCGACCCGGAACAAGCGAGAGAATCAAACATGTGCAGTAATTTGGACATATCACTAATTATTTCTCAAGATACGCCGTCATCTGCTGACAACAATGTCAGGTAAAGTAATGACGTGTAATTGCAGGTGCCGACCCTGAAGATGCACCTGTTCACCCTGATCCAGCTGGCGGGCATCTGCGTGCTATACGCGGTCAAGTCGTCCAAGTTCTCGCTGGCGCTGCCGTTCTTCCTCGTCCTCATGGTGCCGCTCAGGATCTCGCTCGCCTACGTGTTCACACCTCTGCAGTTAAGAGCGGTTCGTACTACTTTACTATAAAATATCATCACCGTGTATCGTAGCGGTGATCACAGAACTCGTGAAAAACATGTATTTTTTATAGGTTTTAGAGCACGTTTCACTACAATACAATATTATTTATTTCAGATAATTTAAAAATCCATATTTTGTTAGTACATCTTTACCTATATTAGTAAAAATTGAATACTACGCCAAGTGAAAATAGACTAAAATTTTCATTAGTAAATAATTGAGAAAAAACTAATAAGTACGTAAGTAAGTATGCTTATTTCATTTCGCATCCGGGAGGCATATCGAGACAAAGTACCAATTTCAATGTGAAGTCGATTACCTAACCGTGCGTAGCACACGCACGGTTAGGTGTATTTAAAAGTGTATAATGTGCGCATTTAAAAGCTCTAAAAATACAAGTTCACTAATCTAATCATGAGTAAAGTTTTTTGAAATTAAATGTTGCTCCAATCTGGTTATTTCCGGATGTTGCTGCTTCTATATTTAGCTTGGAGCGAGGGCCGTTGTCCTCGTGTGACGGGTCTTGTCTCATGTGTGTCGTGTTCCGCAGCTGGACGGCGTGCAGAAAGATAGCGACAAGGACGACGAGCCCGACTTCTACGAGGAGGCGCCGCTCCCGGGGTAGACCGCCCCGCTGTCCGCTCACTGACCTTAAAGGCCATATTATTACTTTTAACTACTACCATATCGTAAGGGAATCACTGTATGAATATAACCCCGTCTAATATGAGGGACCTGATTTGCGCATTAAATGCGCCGCTTACCGATACCTAAGATGTTAGATTTATATCCGGAACAAATTATATATTTATCAGTATTTTACATAATAAGAGAAGTAATTAATATATATATATATTGGAAATTATATTTTCAAACTTGTAATTTATACTTGCTTAGATTTGTTACTACCACACTGGTGTCTATTTTTATAATGTTATTAGTAGTGATAGATAAGTAGACAATTTGCAATTATGTTTAGTGATATTACTTAAAAGACAATACGGTTAACGTTTTAATGTTTTTTAATTGATATTTATCGGCTTCAGTGGTTCAGAGGTGTCGCAACGGTGACATTAATTTGGGTCATTTTTTCAATCGCGCACTTGGCGATGCGAGTTTCACGAAACCAGTCGACCGTAAGATTGTAAATAAATGAATGCTGTCACTGCCACTGATGATGAGATGTGTGTATTGGCTAGATTGTGCTGCCAATACCGGGAATGTGATATGAATGCGGCCGGCACCGGCGCCCGCGCATGGCGCACGCTTCACTTACCCAGTGTGATATTAGGAAAGGCTGTGTGTGACTACTTTTTACTTAACTATTAACACTTTGTTTATTTAATAAGTAGCATAGAAAGTCTTATTGCACGAAGGTGTTATCGTCACGGAGTGACCATCACGCTCAAGCGAGATTCTCCAGGTTGAAGGGAATTGCTCAAGTAGTACTTATTATATATTTTTTTATTTATCTATTACGCATGATTTATCACGAGTGCCTGTATCGGTTGTACCTTATTTAGCGAGCCAAAGTGTTGGTGCCAAAGAGATTGCAATAAAGGAATGGAACTTTATAACTGAAGTCGCTTGAAGTGTAACTTTATTTTTCTTGAACAATTACCTACTTGTAAATGTTAGCAGATAACACAATTTTAGCTTCATCTTACTCCTATGAAACGATTTGAAATCATTAAAATATGAACGCTGTAGATGAACAACATGTTCTACAGTATAGATGTCTTGTGACATGGCGTGCTGCTTCCTCCGCTCCACGGCACTGAACAAGGCCGAGGCGGCATGGAGGTCGCAAACATCTGTCAAGGGCACTGACATTCACCAAAGCAGATTCAGATTGTAAATAAATCGTTGTTAGAACTTGTGCGGAGAGTACCGCGTGTCTGTGGAGTACGAGTGCCTCAACTCGAGTATATCATTAGATAAACCTGATTCGGTCTCTGTATTTTTCCATCACAGAACCGGTAACCATCGTACTTACCGTTTCAATAGATGGTATATTGAACTAAATTGAATTAAACTTACTAACGTACTTAATATTTTTTAATTATATAACATTGCTTACATAATGAACGAAATATTTGATTGTTACGTTGATAAGGCATTTTTCATATCAATTTTATCAATGTCCCGATAACTACTAAGTACGTTACGCGATTGTTGACAATAACTTTATTAGGCACCTACTTACAATAGGCGTCAATCAATCGAATCAAATGTTAAGATGATCATAAGGATGTATGTCTAACGAAGAAATTCGTTAGAACCTACCAACTTTGTTTTTTGTTAATAAAAATATAGTAAGTACTTACATTTAGTACAAATACTTAATAAAATGAAATAAATTTGTATTCGGTTGTTTCGTTACATTGTTAACTTGTTTTCTTTAGTCTAATAATAATGTTCGGTACCTAGCTCCAGAACAGCGGCCGGCGATCACTGAATTGAATACTGAATTATCTGTTATTCACAACCGTTTCAAAACTCTTACCTTTACCCAAAGTAGAGCCCAGGCTCAATTTGCTGTAATAGTAGTGTTTATATTTTTTGTATTTTATTTGTAGGTGTTGAAGTAAGTACCTACCTAGTAGGTATATTGAAAATTAGCGGCCCGTTTCGGCTTCGCACAGGCCAAATCGTAATAAATTATTGGTCAAATCCATACAAAAACTAATCGTAACGAAGGATTGCGCCATCACATCCCTGAAGTAAGGTTTAAGTGTATGTTTTTATATGGTTATACCCGAGTGAAGTTGGGACAAGTCGCTAGTTAGATATAAAAGGCAAACCCCTATATAGAATTATAATGTAATGTTATTTTTTAAATAAATTTATTGGATTATTGTGGTCGTAGATAGGTATTGCTGGCCTTTGCGTGCCTTGCACGCGCTCAAATGGTACCTGCTGTGGTCGTATACCATATTGAAATAAGTAGGTACTTAGTTGTTGATTATCAATTTTCAAAACGGTTAATTAATGCTAAATATTGTAGAGGTGAATGAGAAAATATAAAATATTTTTATCTAAAATATCGCACCAGTTTAGCGAGCCATCATAGCTACTTAGTAGGTACCTACTAGGTTCCTAGTTTCCACAATAGCACGTCTTGATTGATTGTATAATGTCTATATTGTTTGCAACATTTACATACTTAGCACGTGTTGTTTTGAGCACGCAACTTCGCTTCCGCCGCCTATCTAATATTACTTTGAAATTTTACAAAATAAGGACACGAATTTGTTGTAAGTAGATGTTATTCCAATATTACCGAAGCCTAAAATCGTTGTTGTTTTGTTGATTTATTTGAACATTATAAGTTATTCTATAGGTATTTACCAGCTGTTTCATTTCAAACATTTACTAACTCCATCTAGATGTTGATAACATGCAGTCCCATAAAAACAATACTTATAAAAAATCAAGTCTCGCAACGCAGATCTTCTACCTTAAAAAGTTCAGATTTGGTATTAATTGTCTACAATTCAATTTTTATTGTCTACGAATCAATTTGGGGCAAAAATACACAAAATTGTGAATATTTCAAAAACGACTGAACCGATTTTATTGCCCGTACTTAAAAATTCTATTAACATATCCTACATACCTTTTAAATTTCATCAAAATCAGACCAACAACGGTTCGAAAGTTATCGCGTTGTAAAAATACAAACGTACATCATACGTAACATACGTACTTAGGTAAGTACATAATTTTGATGCCCCATCATAATAATAGTTACGCACAATATTAATTTGACATAATGTTTTAGGCACATTTTTTTACGCATACCTAAGTACCATAAACATAACATTTTTTAAGCATAATATTCTAAAGTACATTGGCGGCTTATGCCAGCTACAGTGTAGCAGTAGGATAGGGTGCGGCGGCAACTTTATGCAAATCAAAATTATCGTTAAATACATTAGCCTAAAGTATAATTATGCTCATTGAAAAAGTATGCCTAAAAACAAGTATCTCAAAATATGATTATGTCAAAAAAATATATGCTATAACTCGTTGTGCTAAATTAAATTAGGTAAAAAATTTATGCGAAAAAAGGGATCTCGTCCCGTGCCTCAAATAAGTAGCAATTTAATATTGTTGCAATAGGCGCCTATTAATAAGTTAATGCGCATCAAATAAGAATACTAGTGTAGATTAGATACCAAAATATACCAGGTACCTAGCTATATTATTTTTATGTCTTTTCAATAAAATAACCCAAAAGAAATGCCTATAGACAAAAGAAGTAGATTTAAAAATAATAGGGCATATTACGCAAAGCTCAGCGCAGATGGCGCTACTGGTACAACAAAGGTAAACATTGCCTGGAGGCAAAAAGCGCCAATTTTTAATATTGTTGCAGATTTACGACCAAAAATATCTTCTACTCAGTCGTGGTGCGAGTTTAAAGGAAAAAAGAAAGGTTTTAGTGGATTAGCCTGAAAATAATAATACTATTTTAGGTTATGTTCTGCATTATTTCGTCAAGTGTGGTCATAAACTGATATAATCTTGATTTTGACTGAAAATCTTACCTGTATGAATTCCATATTTTAAAAAGACTTTTAAAATATGGAATTCATATTCCTCAAAATTTTCGAGCAACACAAAAAAATCTCGATCGATCAAAAAAGATTTTTTCGACCGTTTACTGGCTCGAAAATTTTGAGGTGTGTTTGGGGTGAGGTGTATCCCATAGTTATCGAAGTTTTTATCTTATGGAAAACGATTTTTCTCAATATTTCGGCACCCGAATATGCTATTTTCTTGTATATTTTCACAAACGAATGCTTACATTATGAAAGGATTAATAAAATACTCCAAAATAAACCTTTTAATGAACATAGCAAAAGGCGGCAAAGCTTATGTGTACCTAACATACAGTGCTGCGGGGTAAATGTACAGTAATACTCCCTTACCGCTAAACGCCTACAATATTGAAATAGCAAGCTTATTTGTACAAATTACTTATAGCTTATTATTACAGGAGCTATTCAAAAAAAGTTAAACCCTACGCTAAACTGTATTTTGTCTATTTCTGTCAATGGCAAATATTATAAAGTGCTAAAGTAATAAAATATATTTTAGCCATGGAATTAGTAGTAGGTAGTCAGTGATTACTAAAAATTAAGAAATTTTCGTTATTACCTGCCTTTAAGTATTTTACTCAATTAAATAGGTACTATCTTATTAACACAAGTAAACCTCGCGACAAGCTTTTATGGTCTTACGAATGCTTACATTATCAAAGGACATTACATATAAATTGTGTATAATGAGGTTATAAGTTGATAGTTAAAATTTTAGTTTCTTCTTTTTGAAGCATTTAAATTTAAAAGTTTTTCTTAAAAAAGTTTTATTTCTTTTAATTTATTTCAGTTTAACACATAGGTTTAACAATTACTTTCTCAAAACTCACTTTAAAATAACTAGTCGTTCGCCATGAAATTAGATCTCGCAATCACAATTATTTTTACAAAATTGTGAATATTTCAAAAACGACTTAACCTATTTTTATGCCCCACAAACATAAAAATTATATGTATCGTAGGGATGGAATTAGTAGGTACTGGTTCCATGGGTACTACATAGATATAAAAAACATATGTTTGTAAATCTGTGGGGTACCTCCCTTAGGTACAGTCAACAGCACATCAAGTTACCCTGTATGAACCTCTATGGCGCGGTAATAGCGGCGAGTTAGCAATGAATAGGGAGTATTACTGTATATTTATCCCGCCAGAATACAGCACTGTATGTTAGTAGGTTGTAGGTACACAAAAGCTTTACCGCCTTTTGCTATGTCGATTAAAACGTTTATTTTAGAGTACTTTATTAATTAATCCTTTCATTATGTAAGCATTCATTTGTGAAAATATACAACAATGTAGCATATATGGGTGCCGATATATTGGGAAAAATCGTTTTCCATAAGATAAAGAAACTTCGAAAACTACTTATGGAACATCACGCTGTAAAATTTTCCAGCCGGTAAACGGTCGAAAAGAAGCTTAGAACACTTTACACGTGAAGACTTTTAAAATATGGAATTTATACAGATATGGTTTTCATGCAAGTAAGATCTTCAATCGAAATCAAGTTTATATCAGTTTATGACCACAGTTGACCAAATCATGAACATAGCCTAAAATAGTGTTATTATTTTCAGGATAATCCATTAAATCCTTCCTTTTTCCTTTAAACTCGCACCACGACTGCGTAGAAGGTATTTTTGGTCGTAAATTTGCAACAATATTAAAAATTGGCGCATTGGCAATGTTTACGTGTACCTTAGTTGTACCAGTAGCGCCATCTGCACTGAGCTTTGCGGTATATTTGGCCCTATTTGGGTTGGTTGATGTGCTGTTGACTGCACCAACTCCGTACAATTTTGTCACAGAACATTCTTATCTGTGGTTAGGTGACTTGTAGAGTGACTTGTAATCCACGTGCGAGGTTGTACCATTGGGGTTGTACCAACAAACCAGAAACAAAATAAAGTCACGGCCACGGCTTTGCTTGCCTGTGTATATACTTTACGAGACTACAGTGCTGCCACCAGTTGGCGAATTTAGAAACTAAAAAATCGACGTCAATCAAACATGTCTGTCAGTCAGTAGTTTAGTACGTACCTATTCTCTTTGGTCACTTCAGTCACCCACACATTTTTAATGGCGGAGATTGTTGTTTTTGAGAATTCCGGTAACATGATAATTCATTAGGCCCAGTTTAAAGGGGAAAGTATGCTCATCGTTTTTTTATTTGCTTATTGACTAAAATTTCTATCGTGGTGTAGTACGTACCGTCAACTATGAAGATTGCGAACGTCGCTTTGTCGTTAGACTTATTGAATTAGTAAAGTTCGGTGGTGTGCGGCTCGGGTCCTTGTCGGACGGAAGATTGTAGAGGGTTGCCGGCGGAGGAGCACGTGCGATGGGGGCGCAGCAGGCCAAGGAGCGCGGCACGGCGAGCGGCGCGTCCATGCGCTCGGCCCGCGCCAAGCCGCGGATGCCGAAGGACCCCCGCATGCTCGGCTCCAACATATTCACAGAACACAGCGGTGAGTCTCGCCAAAACTCTTCTGAGACAGGTTCTCGCCAACCTGGCTGAACACCAGTTCAGTGGAATAGCTACTTACACTGTTTTTCTAAAATTTCATAAAAAATTGTGTGTCCATTTTAACAATAACTTAAACGTGCGAATATTATCTTCAAGATATGTTCACTATTTATTACAAAACCTTCCAAAAATTCAGTTACTCTGATTAAGTATATATATATATATCAGTAATTTCTCTAAAATATTTGGATGAAGAAATGTAATAAGAATTGTCTACAAAGACCTGTAACACAGTTATTCCCATGGGCTGCTTGCTAAGGTTATTGACAAATAATAGGTGGTTGTCATGTCACAGACAGTATCTCTTTATTGAGGATGTTTATTTTTTGAAAATCTTTTCCTTTCATTGTCATAGGTTTTGCATGTTGATAGTGTGAGTTTAGTAGTATCTTATATCCTTTTGTATGAAAACACTCTACATTAACTGAATGAATTGACTAAGTAATTTTGAAGCAGACATTGTCAACTGAAAGACCTGAAATATTATACACACATTTAGTTTGGATGACAATGCATTATTGTGGTACGGTGGTACAACCTGATGGTGCACCCAGGAACGGCTCCAGATATGGGAATTCCTCAACAGTTCCTGCACGGACTTAATTTTTCTGTCACACATTGAATGCAATAGTATCTTTGTAACAACAAGCTAAATAATTTAACAGGGAAACCATGAAAACAAAACAAAAAGGGATTCCCTGATTGCAATGGTAGTCACTAGAACAGGAGTGGACCAACCAACCACTTGGTCATTAGTTATCCCACACTAAAGCTGTATACTATAAAGATATTTTAGAATGCAAGCCAGAAATTGTATAATATTTTCTGGAATATAACATTAATAAAGAATATAACTGGTATATTTACAGCGCTAGAAAAACTACCAAAATGCTATCTTTTTTCAAATTTTTAATTGTTCAAAAAATATTTTCTCTCTACAAGTGATAATTTAAATGTTCATTTCCTTAACTAGTATTTTCTTTTTCACTGGGGTTGTTTGTATATACTATATTTCACTTGAAAATAATCATAAAGTAATAGGTTTATTATATACTGTAGTAATAGGTTTACAGTATAGTAATAGGTTTGTTATATACTGTATTTTCTTTGTTTACTTGTTACTAAATTATAAACTTTCTGAGTGTGTTGTTTTGGGGTAATAAAAACCTAATTCTTATTTATATTGCTTTGTTTTGTTTTTGTGTTTTGTTTTGTGTAATGGCTGTAACTTGTTTTGCACACCTTATAAAATAAATAAATTTAACTTATATTGAATATAAGATCATTTGATTTACAATTCATACATTAGAGACAAAGAAAAAATATTTGTTTACTTGGTACAAGGTGAACAAACACAACATTTTAAAGTTACAAATTACATATTATAATTTGTGATTTTAGTATATTTTTTGCATAAAATGGATAATAACACAAATTATCTATTGGTGAAAACCAATTGAAATCTGTGTGGATTGAAATAGTTTTTGAGTTTATCACAAATAGACAGACAAACATGGCAGAGGACTTTATTTTATGGTATACATGTAAAGATAAGAATTAATACATATGGAGTAAAAGTAAATAATCATTGACAAGTATACTTAAAAATAGTACAGTTCATTATTGATGCAGGCAGGCCTGTGTACCAGTGCTCCAGAGCGGGACCAGGACCAGGGCGGGACCTTTGAATGAAAAACATATAAAATAAAATAGGCGAAGCTATAATACCTATACTAATACAATAAAGAGGAAGAATTTATTGTTTCGTGTTCTTAAAAAAGTTGAATTATTACTAAGAAACATGGGTTTTGTATTACAAGTAAAGCCACAGGCAGTAACACTTAGATAGATCAATATAAAGTTGTAGAAAAAGTAGTTTTAGTTAGAGAACGAAGCATATACTTAGTTTATCAAAGAGAAATCGGTAGATTTTCAGTATAGTCGTAGTCGAGGGCAAGGAGTGGGATAACAAATAAACTTACACCAAATATATGAAAAATAAATTTTCACTACTAAAGGAGGCCTACTCTTACTCTACTACTACTGCTAAAAGTAAAACTTACTACTACTCTACTTAAAGATTCCAGAATTTCTATTATTATTTTCAAAATTAGTTACCTGTTTATATTTTTTAAAATTAATTTTAGTTTAATGTATGTAATTTACTGTATAATTTATTATTCCAATCAGTCAGTCTCATGTTATAAAAATTTTCTTTAATTTAGTCCATGTAATGAGTACATCAAATATATCCCAACTAATATTATAAATTTGTTGGTTTCTTTGTTTATTTGTTACCTCTTCACGCATTATCTACTGGACTGATTGTTATGAAGTTAGTACATGGTTAGAAAATAACCTGGAATAACACATAGGCTACTTTTTATCCCGAAATTCCCGCAACTAGTATTTATTAATTGTATAAGGTAAAAAGATCATAACAGACATTAGGGCATACTCTAACCCCTAGGGATACTGCCACTGGTAGTTGAGAATAATTAACACATCTGTATAACTTAGGTTATCTTTTTCTGCCCCTGCGATTATTAATTATGAATTAAGTACTATTTTTTATTTATTATTCTCGTTTAAAGGAGTTTTTGCATAATTAATTGCTTAGCGATTTTTAAATGTACGAGTATTTGCTGTGCGAATATCATATTATAATTCATACTTACTTGGCCCTTACAATTTTTGTTTGATTATACTATATTATTATTTATTTGCTTTTTTCTAGAGAGGAATCACTCACTCACTCACTCAAAATGCCGACCGTGTCTAACATATTATTAACTAGCGGCCCGTCCCGGCTTCACTCGGGTGATGAAAACTTAATAAATTATACGCCTAAACCTTTTTATTCCTATTAGAATAGGTAGTTCTATTGGTAAAAACCGCACTCTAAAATTCCATGCAGTAGTTTTTCAGTTTATTGTGACAGACAGGCAGACGCGGCAGACGAATTTGTTTTATACTATAAGCTAATCGGTCTTAGAATCAAACACACAATATATGTCGGGTAGGGTACAAATTTAGATTTTTTTTTGTCTACGCCATCGAACCGCGGTTACTCCCTTAACGAACGTAATCGCAATTGTGGCAAAATATTAAATGGGATTTTAAAATACTTGAATATTTTAAATTCTTTTTTTAACGAGCTATAAATTACATAATTTCTGATTTTTCCGATTATCTACATTGTTAATGCTAACTTCATGCCAAATTCTATGGTTCTAGGTCTACGGGACGTACCCTGTAGGTTTTAACTTTCCTGTAAATTTCAACATGTTATTGGGTTCCTTTTTAATCTTTTGAGGCAAGAAACCCTAAAAATCATGCAACAAAACGATTATACGGAATAAATAAAACAAAATCAAAGACAAAGTTAAAACTAACAAAGTTAAACTAAGCAAAACTAATCGAAAATATGTAAAAGAAACCTTCGTAACAGACTGAACAAATAAATTGAATACATTTTTGTCAAGCCTGTTGATGTTGTGTCCCACTGGGTCTGCTGGGCTGTATTAAATATAACTTGTATAGCTGTTGAAAGTGGTACCTGAGTTCTTTCCGAATGTTATTTTGATACTGAGGCTCTTCTCAAACCAACAATGCATGCATGTCGGTCGAGTAGGTGGATGATAGGTGTTTATGCCAGACTGCATTGAAATTTGACCGACAAAACTTCAGGCTCTATAGGGCCGTTGACATCCTGTTAGTTTGCTGTTAGCAGACAGTGCATTGTCGGATGCTCGCTGCCGTGACTAGAACAAGCACAGGCAGCCCATGCGATTAAACGCAGGCTTAGGCTCCTACGTTGTCGTACATATATGCTCAGTATACATACATTTTGTATTTCTAATTTAATCAACAAAATCACTAAATTGATTAAATTACATTTCAAATTATTACAATTATTAATTAGTACAAAACGTATGTAAAACAGATAAACCTTTTCTATATTCATGAGGTAGAACTTATTACAGGCTATATCTATTTTTTTCAATAAAATTGACTAACTTGACTGACCATGTCAATTCTGCATACAATATTTTCATTACTGAGTAGGGTGTACTCTAATTAATTCGGCAGAATTTCTATCTCAATATTTATTCTTTTCAAAATTAGTTAAAAGCCATGTGTGACTGTATAACAAAACCATTTAATATTGTGAGCTAATGAAATTGTGGTGCATCCAGGTGTGGTGCTCGGGATGTGTTATTGTCTACGTTTCCCGAGCAAATGACAAGAAACAGAACAGAAACAGTTGTTGTAGACTAAGCTCAGCTTCAATGCGGATGTAGCGCAGTTTTCCTTTTAATATGAATAGACTCAGGCTCTAGTTTGTTGGAGTTGTTTGCACTTTGTTGCATCACTTGAGCGCCCTGTAGTCTGGAACCCTCAAGGCGGCAAGTTCCCGCGACTTGTAGCACACGAATTAACTTCCAACAAGTTTCCCTTTATCGGCATCACTTAGTTGATACTTCCGCAGGACCTCGGTTGTGTCAACCTGTTTCAGACGTTTAATGGTGCAATTCAGTTTATCAATTGCGAAGCGGAGCAGAAACAGCAAGATTGCGGACCCTAGGATCCATCACATAACGTTAGTGGAAAAAACCCGGTGCTCAGATGGGTGAGAGAAAGGGAGATGATAGATACCCTTTCTTACCTTATGATGAATAGTGCCGAGAGTTCGTTCGGATTCTGCTAGATATTGGATTTATTGTGCTACTTCAATTGGAGCAGCACATGCCCAAAATTTTTGCTCTTTGGATAATATTTGCTTGTTTTGTTATTTTACTATCTTTTATGTTATATTGAACCCATGTATATTTTTTTGGAACGAAGTTTTAATCTTTCTTTTTAAATTATAAGTCGATCAGAACCACTGCTCGCTCGGTCAGGACTGGGCCGACGTAACTAAATAATACCTTGTAAAACACAATATTGGTTTGGGAGATACAATCGCTCAGTACTATCGATTAGTCTCGTTGCCTCGCGAAATACATCTACGTTAATAGCAGGTAGAGGAGAGCTGAATTGGTAGTTAATTGACGTAGTCAAGGCGAGTATTGACAGCGTGATATCAATGCATGTGTATTGATAGGGTCTATAGCAAACAGCATCTAGCCGGCAGGGAACAATCGGCATGTATTGCAAATTCGACACTATTCCGTCGTACAGAGGCCTACACTGAGCGACTGGTCGTGGCGTTGTCTGTACATATCATGTTGACTGATTCCGCTCAACACTGTAATCATTTGTATACCTCCCCCATAGCCCGTCTACTTATTATGTATAGTAATTAGCATTGATTTTGATATATCGATTGTGTTATGTAACAGGGATGATAGTAGGGGCATTTTAAAAAATGTGATTTATTGAACATAATTTATTATTTCATTTTATTGAAGATAATAAGAAATTCATACTTCAGGAATCCCTACGAACTGATAAACATTTTAGTAATATTATAGACGACAATCAGTACTTTGTCTTCCAAATTTAACTTCAAGTAAATTAATTCCTCTGCTTTATTCAATTGAAAAGACTGGTTTTAAGGTACCGTACCTGTATATGTAAAAATCAGAACCCTTATAGGATCACTTGTTGCCCGACTGTCCGTTCGTGAAGATGCATTTTCTTAGGAATTCCGCACCCTACATGCGTACTTGTATCAAGTTGAAGTAAACATGTAACATCGGGGTCAGTGGTCCCTTGAAACTGTAAAAAAATGAAACTTACAAGTAAACGAGATCAAAATAGACGAAATTGACAAATTTATATTTAAAATTTTGTAATTTCGCAGGAAACTCAAACCTACAGGCCCTGTAGAAATTATGTAATTATAGCTCGTTTAAAAAAAATACCATTTAATGTCGCAAATTTTATGACTACATGGGAAAATCAAAACCTATAAATATTTTTCTTTTTGTTGATACTTAAGTAACTTTTTCTTAAACACTCAATAGAGTATTTAAGAACAAGTTAACACTCAATAGAGTGTTTAAGAAAAAGTTACTTAAGTACCTAGCGAGTATAAAGGAAATTCTTTGCGATAATTTAATGTTTTTCTTATGCTTTGCGAATATTCATAATTCTATTGTTCGCTGTTTAAACATCCACGCATAACTAGATAGACTTATTTCGCTTCGTGCGTTATGTATTATGCTCACATTTTGATTTAAGTGACAATGATGACCACGCTCACTCATCTGCACTAATCAGAAAGTGAAGAAGTTTTATTTCACTGCTGTGCTGGTACATAACTAAATAAACCCTGTCGTATACTTATGTAAACTAGAGGATCGGACAGATAATTAAACAGTGTGTTTATATGTGTGAATTTGATATACGTACTCGTATGTGAGTTTTGTAGGTAATATACATATAATATAATAACATATATGTATTATTTTACGAAATTAAAAAAAATAACGAACTTTTTGCTTTAATATAGTTTACGTCCGATAATAAAATTAAAATTATTATATTTGTATGATTGATTACATCTAATAATCAATCTAGCGTACCTTATAATATTTTTCTTTGTTACATGCGATTACATAATCGTCATCGGCACTAATAAGTGAACACGTGTTGTGCCGAAAATGTTACAAGCATCATATAGGTCGGTCGGTTCAGTACGAAGTTCCGTTGACGGCGGGTCTCCCGCTGCGTTTGGTGACGCGTGTATGACCACCATTGCGAATTTACATACAATGCCACCAGACATTATTTTGGCTCGATTACAATGCTCCTGGAGTGATTCATTGAATAGTAAACCGATAGACCAAATTCGACTGGCTGTATTCCATAAAACTTTTTTGTTTTTTATTTGGTCAGTAGTTTTGGTCAGCAACATTTCCTCAGCGATATTTGGTCAGCAGAGTGCAACAGCCGCTTTTTTAGGGTCCGTTGCGTCAATGTAAGGATCACACCTATACGGCTTGCAACAAGAAAACTTCTCAACTGTTAACAGCACGATAATTCTAAGTTATTAATCTACTTATTTATCACTGTGTGGTGGTCACAAGTTTTATCAGATCTAACCGTCACAATTAACAAAATTCACCTAGGTTTCCAATTTCGTGATCGGTTTTATAACCAAAAATACTTAAAGATAATTATTTAACAATATAAGGGTTATTGTATATTAAATGTACCTACATTTTATGTAAATAAACATATTGATTGATTGGTCAAAGATGAGATTATTCGCTTTTAGTTTGTCTGTAGGACGACAAGGAACCCTGCTGAAATAGAAGAATGGTTTATATTATAGTTTCCCATGTCCGCCTGTCCGTTCGTCCATCACGCGGACTAGCTTAAAAACGTATTAGAATGATGTATTTAGGCATATAGTGTGAGGTGTTGTTAGATAAGTCTTTGAAAAATATTAGTGGTGTGCGAAGACCGTTCTTTTGTTCGTAAATTATTAAGCTCCAAAGAGTTAATTTTCGTTGAGTCCAGTGTAGAGGATCCTCATGTTGTTAGGGCCTCTACCAACGAAACGGTTGTGTTTAGGAATTGAAGCGTTACGGCACTAGAACTATCACACCGCAGTTGGCTATATAAGTTTACGAGTACTAGTCGACCAACTGTATTCTACTATATAATACTTTTAACAACTGCATGATAAGAAACTCCCGGTCTGGGCGGATTCCCAGATCCAGACTCGCACTTGTTTGGTTGTTGTAGTAAACTACGGAAAGCACTTGGCCGGTTATTATACAACTACTATAATATACAAATAACATATTAACAGGACAGCGCCCAGGACTAATTATAATTTTTAAATACTCCTCTTAAACAAAGCCTTAGTTGTGGCTGAAATAACGAAAATAATGTTATTTTTTTTAGTGTTTTGAAAATTTAAGGTTTTTGTGCAGGCAGGCTGTGTGAGGCTGGAAAATAATAATAACAGCAGTGATATGAACTGGTGCATGTTTCAGAGGCGTTGCTCCAGAGCCGGCCGCTGCCGCACATCCCGGACATCCCGGACGGCGAAGGGCCCCCCGCAGCCGCGCCCGCTCCCGCGCCCCCCACACCGCAACCTCTCGACTCCGCCAACAGGTAACAGATCGTAACAATTATGCTATGTGGTAAGCAGCGTATTTACATCATTGTAAAACCCTTTACAGAAAAGCATATGTGTCGACGGTTGAAAGGCTATTTGGTTCAAGCGACAATTTTTGCCATATTGAGTTATGTACATATTTTGGAATCAGCGAATTTTTCTTTATCGTTTAAACTAACTTTAAAACTTTTCTAAGCATTTTTTTGGCGTTTGACTCACACGCAAATTACGTTTCATTTTGACAGTCATTAATTGAAACCCTTCCAGACCATTACGTTGAATTCCAGACATGTTGATTCCACGAATGTTGAATTCGGATAAATTTGTAGTCCTTGTCCCTTAAACCGTTTCGACTTTTCTCATATTTTTGTATCAAGGCTCATGGATTACATTGCTTCATATTTTGAATATCAGAGGCACTTGCGCTAATTTGCCTTCTCGCTTTTTATCTCTGTCTATCTCTGTGCCAAAATTGATCAAAATCGGCCCAGTAGTTTTTGAGTTTATTCATTATCAACAAAAATACAAATCTTTTCTCTTTATAATAAATGTTTATTAGAGAAATCTTTGTAACAGTAAAAAATATTGTACGTATTATTGTCTTGAAATTGTTATGTATTTTTTATCGAAAATTACTAGTCTCGTTCTTATTTTTGTACGTCCATAGTACCTAAAAATTCATGATAACTATACATGGTATATTTGAAATGCGTGACGTTCCAGATGGACGTCGAAGGAGAACTTGCTGGCGCATCATGAGGAGGACGATCCGCAGCTGTTCGTGGCGCTGTACGACTTCCAGGCGGGCGGCGAGAACCAGCTCAGCCTCAAGAAAGGTGTGGCTCCACTGTCAAGTGTGCCGGGGCTTAGTTATCTTTCATTTCTGTTTGTAATTTTCCTCCCTACATGACACGACATTTATTTTATTTAGAAAAGCTCATTTTATTTAACTTAAATACCATTACCGTTCATGAAAAAAATGCGTGAACACAAAAAATGTTTGTTAACTGCGTTTGCTTAAAAATTTCCAATAATTTATTGAACTGACCAATTTCAGTAATAACCCAAATAAAAACTAAAATTTATTTGGCACGCTAATTTAATAAAAACCCTTTTGCTGTAATGACTATATTGTAATTATTTCACATTCACTATTCATGTAAGTAATTAGCAGGAAGTTTTACAGAAATTGTGCCTGCAAACAATTAGTATAAAACTCATTAAACTTGCAGGAGGTTCGCCTAAAGTTACCGACTGTTTGACACTTCAGATACTCGTAAATCTATCTGTAAACACATTGCTTTATTCAGACTACAATGCATTTACATATCTAATAATATAATACATTGTAGTCTGAAATTCACAATTACGCTTTGTAGTATACATGCCACGTGTATTCTACATATTTTGTATGAGTGCTTTTATTTACCGTAAGGAAAAACCAGTAATGTAAGCAGAATCCGCTAAGCAAATGGGCGAGGCAAGTAGTAGGAAACAATATGCAGGAAACAGCACGATACATACATTCGCGACACGCAGCGGGAAACGGGGAGTAGAACTAAATATATGTTTACCAGTCTTACAGAATATGTGATACAGAATGACTTAAGATTTTTCATTACTTTTAGGAAATTAAATTCACGCGGCCGACGCCCTGGCTAAGTACTAGTACTTAATATAAATGCGACAGTTTGTGGGGATGTGTTTGTTACTCCATCACGCAAAATCTACTGAACGGATTGTTATGATATTTGGTACACGGGTAGAATATAATCTGGAATAACCTATAGGGCACTAAAAAATATCACGCGAACGAAGTTGCGGGCCTCAGCTAGTGCTAGCTATATATAATGACACGTCACGTCACGCCATGGAACGTTATGCAAAGTCCATAGATAAAATTATATATTTCTTTTATCTGTGGTAAATTCCGTTCTGAATAAACTTCAAATCAAATGGGCTCTATGGAAAGCTAAATATCTGTTTATACAGATAAAATACGTATATATGTACATTAAACCGAAACGTGTACATTGCAGGCGAACAAGTGCGGATAATGAGCTACAACAAAAGCGGCGAGTGGTGCGAGGCCCACACCCTGGGCGGCGGCGTGGGCTGGGTGCCCTCCAACTATGTGACGCCCGTCAACTCCCTGGAAAAGCACAGCTGGTACCACGGGCCCATCTCGCGCAACGCCGCCGAGTATCTGCTCAGCTCGGGCATCAACGGCAGCTTTCTGGTATCCGTTTTTTTCAGCTCTCTTTCAGTATGTTCAATCTCAATCCTGAATGTAATTTTTGATGCGAGTTATTGGTGTCGTTGCTCGGTTATTAAGAGAGAGATTGATTTGTTTCTTTCAACGTGTATCAAAAAATGTCCAGTACTTTGAGTGGCTGAAGCTACGTTATCCTAGTAATATTTGTATATTTTTTCAAAACGACTTCACGCCCTTTTTTTAATCTAACACTCAATAACATGATAACGCACATAATTATATATTCTATAATAATTATATATTCTAATCATTACATTCTAGAATAAACTTACTTGGTAAGGTAATATACTTCATCCATGCACTTTTTTTTACAAGCTTTTAAGTAACTTGCAATGTAACTATATTTTACGCTATGTCGCTATGTCTTGGGTGGAATTTGTAACTCAAGATTGAAGCAGACCTTTAACCGATTGAGCTGAAACCTTATACACACGTTTAGTTTGGATGACAATGCATTATTATTATAAGTTTATGCTTGGTCTGGAGCCGTTCTGGCTCCAGACTTGGTAACTCTTCAACAGTTCACTGCACGATCATGATTTTTTTGTCTCACATTGAATGCAATAAGATCTCTCTGACAACAATAAAAGCTTTTGACAAATTGTCATTTTTGTAAAGATCTTATACTACCAAGTAGGTACAGACATTGCAACATGACATTGATGTGCAACTTCAGAGATTGTCACACAAGCAGCGCCTCTTTTGTGGCTGCGTCTCACTCTTCAAACCAGATACACAACAATTACTGATAACAAATTTTGTTTTATTCGAACTGAGATTCAAACCCTTGCTGCGACTGTCATGAAACTAATAATTTTATCTGAGACGAGAAGAGCAGTTTCGTCTGAATACATTTGTGTATATATGTGCACTTTATTAATTTTTTGGATAAGTTGATCTGTTAACAAGCACCATATGCTCGCTTTTGTTTTGCCGAAATTGCCCATGGTGCCAGACAAATGAATTTTCGCATAAAGTTTGAGTGGAGATAAATCCACTCAGGTGTATAAATTTGGACTGAAAAGTAGCAAGATGAGTTTATTTATATGTATTCCATCATAATATTGCATATTTTAAACAATTACCATGTTCGGTTCCATACAGATTACAGAAAATTTTTATTTCTGCGCAGGTGAGGGAGTCCGAGTCCAGCCCCGGGCAGCGCAGCATCTCCTTGCGGTTCGAGGGCCGCGTCTACCACTACCGCATCAACGAGGACGCTGATGGAAAGGTATTCCAATTACACATTATACTATTTATATAAGAACTAGCAGTTGCCGTTGAAGTTCGACCGCGTAAATTTACCACGAGAACAGTTATTTTTCCGGGATGATAGGTATGTCATTCTCCATCCTTCAAACTATATGGAATTCAAGAAGATTGATAGATGCGTGAAGAGGTAACAAAAAATTTACTTAAGCATTTATAATATTAGTTATATAGTTGTATTATATAATATTAGTTATAGATATAACTAAAACGAAACCTCGAAAAATAGTTTTCGAGATTTCGTGATGAGTGAGTGTTTTTCGCTTTTACAGAAAACGCACAAATACAAAAAAAGATCACGCGTCGAGCGAATAATTTATATGTTGTCTCTCCACAGAACAAAATATTGAAAAAATCTTTGTATTATGAAAAGTATGTTGTAGTGAAAATGTAAAATAAGTTGCCGTTGGGTATTAAAGAAATTAAAACCCTTTCAGCATTAAAAATAATAATAATAATAATAAAATCATATTAAAAAATATTCAAAATCACACAATCACAACTGCGCTGGACGCTGCCACACCTAGTAAGCCAACATTAATGTTTTACTGTTCGAACTAAAATTTTATTTTCTATCTATTAAATGTTAGTTTTATGATTTGTGTTTTTGTTAATGTTTTCATTGTGAATATAATCTTTTACGAGAGATAAGTTTGCATTAGTGGCCAAAGCCTCAAGACGTATAATGCCATCTTTGAAATTATATAATTAGAAGTATAATTTCAAATATGGCATTATACGGCCCGCGAAGTAATCCCAGTGAATATTATAAAAGCGAGTGAAATTTTCATGAAATTAGGTATTGAGGTAGCTGATACCTTAATACATAGAGTATTTTTATTCCGAAAGTATATGATTCCCGTAGAATTTGATAAAAACCTTTGTTAGTTTTATAAAGTTTTATAAAGTACAATGGCGTGATAGTGCATAAAGACGTCTTTATGCACTATCACGCCATTATGTTGCTTACTGCTTACTGCACGCCGTGATTTTTAAATACTTACACGTGTAAGTATTTAAAGATCACGGCGTGCAGTTAGCAGTAGTAAAGACAAGGTGATGAAGGATTGTGCAAATTGAGCAGTGTATTTGCACAGATAGGTAAAGCGAGTGTTGTGCAGGTGTACGTGACGTCGGAGTCCATGTTCGGCACCCTGGCGGAGCTGGTGCACCACCACTCGATGCTGGGCGACGGGCTCATCACGCAGCTGCTGTACCCCGCGCCCAAGCGGAACAAGCCCACGGTGTTCCCGCTGGCGCCGCCCGACCACTGGGAGATCGACCGGACGGACATCGTCATGAAGCACAAGCTGGGCGGAGGCCAGTACGGGGACGTCTATGAGGCCGTCTGGAAGAGGTGCAACACTACGGTATGCTTGTATACTTTTATTGTATTATTTTCCTTCTAACAATTATTTATATTGTATATTAGGACAAATCAGCCTCAAAGTACGTTTGAGACTTGTGTTATGGGATACTAACTCGTCGATTATATTTTATTACTCGTTGACTATATTTTATAACAAATACATATATAAATAAACATCCAATCAGAAAAATATCATTTTCCATCATGCCCCGACCGAGGATCGAATCCGGGACTTCTCGGTTCGTCACATCAACAAATGATTATTTTGGGATTTTTTCGCTCAATCCTTTTAACAATAAGTCAGAATCAAAACTACATCGTTATATCAAATATGAATGTGACAATTTTACATTTAAGTGTAATGAAAAAACAAAGTGTTAGTTCAGTATCGAATTAGAATGGTAACGAAAGCGGCGGTTTTGATTGAAACGTTTAAAGATTCGTTCCTGCCTCATAGACGTAGTGTATTTCTATAATTTAATCATTTAAATTTATTACATTCAA
The DNA here is from genome assembly GCF_027563975.2 of Plodia interpunctella. NCBI lineage: Eukaryota > Metazoa > Arthropoda > Insecta > Lepidoptera > Pyralidae > Plodia > Plodia interpunctella. The sequence continues at coordinate 13,375,350 of NC_071324.2, read as the reverse complement.
AAATATATTTGATGACGAAATAGGCATATCTTAAAGCTAAACATTGTCTGCCAATTATTAGTGTATATACCAAGTGATCATTTTGTAAGAAACAGTTTCCCGCTAGGTGGCGGTAAAAACGCTGAAAGACGACACGATGGCGCTGAAGGATTTCCTGGAGGAGGCCGCCATAATGAAGGAGATGCGTCACCGCAACCTCGTGCAGCTGCTGGGCGTGTGCACGCGCGAGCCGCCCTTCTACATCATCACGGAGTTCATGTCGCGCGGCAACCTGCTGGACTACCTGCGCGCCAGTGCGCACGCGCAGCCGCCCGACGCCGTCGTGCTCATGTACATGGCCACACAGATCGCCTCCGGCATGAGCTACCTCGAGAGCCGGTCCTTCATACACAGGTACATCGCGAACTCATCTTTCTTTCTATTTGTATCTGTTAAATTGTATGGTATTATAGAAAGACAAAAAGTTATTGGTATCCAAAAACATGAATCCAATTTAAATACATATCCATACATACGTACAAGTAAATGACGTTGAATAAAGATATGTTTATACTTAAATAAAGGAGCATCTGTCTGTATATTTCTTATTTCAAAACAATTGCAATTTTTAAATAACCACTTTCAATACTTTGTATGTTAATTGTGTTACACATCGATATCTATATATAGTATCGTTGACTATATCAATGTGAATATAATCAACGATACTATATTCTATAACATATACATATATAAATGTGGTCGTCCAAATCAAAAAGGGCGTTATGACGCCCGGCACTTACGCCATTATTGTGTTGCCGTTGTTTTGTATCGGAACAACGGCAATAAAGACCTAAATGCTAGCTGCCATAAGGTCCATAAGATTTGGAGGACCAGAAATAAACATCCAAGACCCAGGTCAATCTAAAAAAGATAATTTTCCATACCAGACCTTAAGTGCAGCAGTCTGGCATGATGACCGTTAGGCCACGGAGGTCGGAGATGTTAGAGTGGAAACACTATGTTGGAAAGACGTTGTCACAATAAGTACGAACAATGTTATGAAAATGTTAATAAATGACCCCGCGGTGATCACCAAACTCTTCCAGTGGTTGTGTTATCATCGCATACAAATAAAAGCTTGTAAAAATCTCTTGTTGTACCTTTTTAGACCGATTTTGAAATTTTATAAAAGTATAATAAATAAATAAAAACAAATCACATAGATTGAGCAAGCCCCAAAGCGAGTTCTAGACTTAAATGTATACCGAACACTAATATATGTGACATATTTTACTCTGTAGGTATCGACCTAGATAGACCCATTACTAGTTTTCCATTGCGGCAAATATAAGCTCTCATAATAAACTACGCAATGTTTATGCATTTGCTTCGGCATCTGTCAGAGTTCGGCGGTAGTGTGTGGCCGGCATAACGCACTGCTACATGTATAAAACATTGCTTATATAGTCTAATATAGCAAAATGGTCGAAGTCACATTGTTACGAACTATGGTTATCCAAACATGTGATCAACATTGTTCGCATGACTTCCGCGGCTTTATACTGAACGCCAGAACTTACTAACTCCGCGGCCGCGCCGGTGCCTTCGTCCAAGGAAACTATTCTATTCGTGTTAAGCTTGGGTAAAGTTTACCCGGAATAACTTGCGAGCAAATCAACGACTAGTTATGGCGGCTACAGAGGGTTTTAATCTCTGAACTTTAATTTTTAGTTTAATTGAAGAATGGTAATAATTTTAAGTAGGCATTGTCTCGTCTCGTCGCCGGTTTATCTGTAAACCAGTGTGAACCAGGACAGCTAGAACCGTTAGGATGTTCAACGTGTGTTGATTTTACGTACATTCACCCGAGCCGAAGCGGAGGGTAGTTAGTTGTTGTTTATCTGCATTATTAAACGGAGATATAAAGATTCAGTTTCAAATGTCAAGAAACAAATTTATCAAGAAAATAGATACAGATTTCCTAAAAGCTAGTAACAAAATGTTATGTTGTCCATACATTACACGACCAAGCGACTACAGATGGATACATCAGTATCAGGATTGATCTGATTGAAATACTGTATTTTTTTGCGTGTTTTTGTGTCTTTTAATATATGTCTAGCTGAAAGGAAAAGAAGAATATTGTAAAAGGTCCCATGAACTCGTATAAAATGTCAATCAATTTTAGACCAAAATGGCCTGATATTGCTTTTTAATTGGATGAATAAATTATATAAGTTTACATGTACCCATATCTTTGCGAGAAGTTCATTATTATATATCTTAGGCCTAGTGTAGGATTCTTACATCCTTTTGTTTCTGTTTAATATTCACATATGTTAATAACAATTAGTTTTTTTTATTTGTACTTATTTTTGGTAAATAAAGATTTTATTATTTGTTTATTTATTATTAGTCACTGGTCTTCAGGCAGCGAAGGCAATATAGGCAGAACTTTTAGTACCTTTTTTATTAGATGGCTGCCTTTGCAGTGATCTTTCTCATGGTGTACCACTGGGAGACATTAAAGGATAGTCCTCTGCCACGTTTGTTTGTTCGCGACGAACTAATACTGCAAGGATATTAATACGGTTTCCACCAAAGGATAGTGTGTTCTGAAGCCGGGGCGCGCTGCTAGTAAATAATAATTGTACACATTATACTAGCGGCTCGACCAGACTTCGCTGAGGTAAAAACATAATAAAACACCTAAATCTTCAGGAATCACACTATTTTCTGGTAAAAACTGTGGCAATCCGTGCAGTGGTTCTTGAGTTATCGCGGCACAGATAGACATAGACAGCCAGACAGACGCGGCAGAGGATTTTTTTTTATAATATGTAACGATAATTGAGTAGGAAAAAGTCAAGGTTTGAGAAGAATGAAATGATCGCAGGGACCTGGCGGCGCGCAACTGCCTCGTGGGCGAGAACCACCTGGTGAAAGTGGCGGACTTCGGGTTGGCGCGGCTGATGCGCGACGACACGTACACGGCGCACGCGGGCGCCAAGTTCCCCATCAAGTGGACGGCGCCCGAGGGGCTCGCCTACAACACCTTCAGCACCAAGTCCGACGTCTGGGCCTTCGGCATCCTGCTCTGGGAGATCGCCACCTACGGCATGAGCCCCTACCCCGGCGTCGACTTGGCCGACGTCTACCACATGCTCGAGAAGGTCAGTGCTCTTATATCGATCTGTTGCCATATCTTGCTTATGTGTTGGAAACTTACTTGGCATACATATTTTTGGATGTTTTTATATGTTTTTGTTGAATGACGCCATATTTGTTTGGCGACTAGTAGAGCCACAATGAAAAAAAATGTAAAAAAATTCAAATCTGCCAGTTTTTACGTCAGTTGTCTCCAATATGCTAAATACACTAATTCAATTAATGATCGGCCTAGGAGTTCAATTGAATGCCGCCATTTCTTAAATTAAAGCTTTCCAATTAAATTGTTTAACCAAATGGCTACGACATATACAACAAATTATTGTAATTATTATTGTATGGTATTGTATGCTATTAAATAAACAAATACCGGCCAATTTAACATCTCAACTGCTGGTCGCTGGCCTTATTCAAATGTTATAGAATCATTGGTAATATATTGATGAAACTTGGAAAATCTCCATTGCATTAGGACGTAGATTTTCTTCAATGTAATAGATATTGCCTAATACATAAACGCATACTTATTTAATTTTATCCAAAAAGCATTTTGCTTACAATGTATTTGATTGAGAGCAACAATGGATTCTAATTAATGAATGATGGTATAAAGTATAGTTGTAGTAAATAATAACGGCTGTATTGAAACATCTTAAGTTTATTAAAATACTCGAAGTATAAAAACAAGATGGCGCGTGGCGGCGCGTCGTCCGCCGCCACGGAACTAGACCTAGGGATTGCATTAGAGTGCGCGCGGGAACCGGCGCCCGCTCGCCACACACGCTAACCCGTACACGAACAGATCTTATACACCTAAGCTTTAACATTCTACTAAATGTGCTGTTTGACAAATACCATTCGATTAGCTATTGATATTTGTTAGGTCAATCGATGAGTACTAGGCAAGTTCTGGTAGCGGCCAAATTTATATACTAACGAATGCATAAATTTCGTCTTAAGTTTTAATGTTAAATTTCTACCTCATCTCAATCTCTGCCTCAGTTCACCATTCGTACACGATATAAAAAGCATTCCTTTTTAACTATCTAAATAATCTTATCCTAATATATTGATTCTGTTGATATTTTGAACATTTCTCTAAAACATGAATTTATACCGTACTGTCGAGTTCGGGCCGGGCCGACAATATCCAAACAAATATATGGCTAACGGACAAAACAGGGGGCTGTCTATTGATCGCGATACAAATATCATGGCTTTTGCCAATTATATAGATTGATCAGTACTAAAGTAATTCTATTAACTTTAAAGATTAATTAATTTACTTTTAGGATTTTTGTGATATCATGGTATCGTTTATATAAAACAAACACTGACTTTAAATTTCGACTAAAATAAAATGTTGTTATTTTGAAAAATTTTACGAATGTTTGACTTCTTAAGTATTTATACAATTATATTACATCAAACAGCTAAAACCGTGTGGAGCAATCCGTCGAGTTAACCAAAACATTGAAATACGAATAATGATAGAGTTTTGGATTGTTCACACGTTTTTTGTGCTTGTAGATATTTGTGTCAAATATGATCACACATTGCATTTGAATTCGAGAAGCAATTAACAACAAAAAATTTGGCCAGCATGCAAATATTATGTCAGCAATAATGACCATTCAGGCTGCAATTCTGTTCTGTAAATGATAATTGTTGACAATAGATAGCATTTGGACAACAACGGTCCATCTCCAGCTCCAAGTATGCTAGTTATGATGGTAATTTGAAAAGCCAAGGTTCCGTTGGTGCACAAAGATGATGCAGGTGAACCCGCAAAGGAAAAATACTAAGGATAATTAACCGGAATATGTCAGGTGACACAGTTAATCTAACCTCACTCATAGTTAGATTAAGCTTGTGATCACAAAAAGCGAAGCGTCTAAACTGTATGAATAGCGAAGCGACGAGCTATAGATCAACGCTGGGGTCGGGACAAGGAAACCTTTAGGATAATTGTAGCAAACTAGTGCAGGCTTGGGATATGTCTGATCGGACCCTTATTGGACACTCATCAACAATTTGCAATGTTGTTGGGTTCATTGGGTTATAGTTATGTAGAAAGGGGTTTCTCTCATTTTTGAAGTTGGATTTTTCGAATGAACATCATAGTTAATACAATTGGACAACTTTTTTGTGAAATTAAAATAAATGATAAACCGTAACTGTAAACCGTATCCATTTGCGCAAATTGAGGAGAATGTAATATTTTTGCTAGATTTGTATTAGCAGCCCTAAAATTGAATTTTCTGTTTCCTCTCCAATTTGGTTAAAGGCGTTACTCATTGCAGCTTTATATATATTTTATATATACATATATCTAAATAAATACCGCTGTTCAAAATTATTTATATTGCATACTGATTTAGAAATATATGCTGACCGTAAAAAAATTTGCTTCCCAACTATTTTGGCTAAACGATTACATTGTTTTGCTCACGTAGATACAACTACTTTGCTGTTCGTTCAACGACACCGTATAAATTCACCGTAAAAACTCATATAAATTGGAAGAAAATAAGTTGGTAATTTCCATACGCAATCTAAAAACAACAAAAATAAATGGAAAGACCTGTGTCGTGTACGGCGATAAGAGTAGGCGCGGGTGAAACACAGCGAGCCGAGGTTCGCGCCTATCGCGGCTCAGAGGTGTGTCGTCCGCTAGCAGCGGGAGGCGTCGATGCACAGGTGCTTCTTGCACACCTGGCAGTGCGGGCGCGCCACCGCGATGCGCGAGAAGATCTCCGAGGCCGACAGCTCCTTGCTCAGCTTGCTGCACATGCTGTACGACACCGTCTTCTTGGCGAAGTCCTTGGCGGGGACGCAAGTGCGCGCGCGCACCGGCCCGATCTCCTGGCCCGTCTCCACTGCAACATTACATAATACGTCTTAAATCACGTACTTCTTACTTGACTAGCTGACTCTTTTCAGCTTCACTTCATTACTGTACACTTTTTGAAAAAGAAAACTAATAATCATACTATTATTATAAAAAGGTAAGCGTTTGTGAGTTTGTATTTCAAAAATTCTGTCTGTATCCAACGTGTTTACATTTATTTCCGACGGATAATATTTTTTTTTCTCAAGAGAATAATGGATCTTCATACAACTTATCCGCCCGATTCTTTCTTCAACTTCATTCACATATTTTCGCATCTTAGCGTGAAATGTAATAGTCAAGGAATACGATTCTTTCCAAGCAGGTGTAGTATAAACAACGCTTGCAAAAGGACCGCAAGTTCAACGATCAGTCGTCGACAACAATAACAAGACGTGACATAATGTTTCCGACACTCAATAAAATAATGATAGATTGAATGGATGATGGCATCGTTGACACGCGTTGTGAAATGATGTTTGTTGTAATATCCTTTTCTATACTATACTGTACTATAGAGTAGTGGAGTTGAACATGTCCTCTCACCCAACTTAGCGGACTCCGACGTGATGACTATGCAGAGGAAAGCCATGCCCGGGATGTAGCAGTCGATGTTGGGCACCTGCAATGTGCGGCAGCTGTATCATATCCTATCATAATTATTTAGGTGTTAACTCATTTCTACGGATATTTCTATAGTTCTTCTCTCTCTCACTCGTCTTTGTATTTTTCCTTGTATGCCGGTATAGTCCGGGATCACCATGAAAAATAAACTCTTTCCTTAAAACTTGTATATAAATAAAAGTATAAGTCGCCTCGTATGATGTCCAACAGAGGATATTGAGTGGTCCTATTCTAGGGCGGAACCACTCGCCAATGTTTCCATATTTCTTATCGTTCATTAATTTCAATACCACTACATTAAAGAATGTTTATGAGGTGCTAAATTTTGTTTATTATTGCGTAAATATTGTCAGAAAACTGCTAATTATTTCAGTTTATTCATTACATTGTTATTTGTTTTTTATTAAAATTGTATTGATTGTTAGACGGCATCACCGTGTCTCCCATACAGCCGATGTGATGACCATGCCCACGTGTGGCATACGATGTTTCTCAACATAATTGCTTTCTATATTTTTAATGTTACGAGTAAGTGTGTTGAAAATACTGTTTATATATAAATAAAGACCCAGGCTCCGTTAGCCTAGGCCCCGCGTATCGTCAACAACTTTTTTTTAGAGAAAATACAATAAGGCGTATTCTGTTTGTTTTTGATTTGCTTTTTGTTTACATAAAACGTGGTGAGCGTGGTTCGTTAGAAGTTGGAATGACTGTACCGTGATGTTGGAGTAGTCGGGGTGCTCGGGGTCCCAGCAGCCGGGGTGGTCGAAGGAGAGACAGTTGTAGCACTGCAGCCCCTTGGTACTCGTCATCGTGAACTTCTTCTGCTTCGGCTTCTTGTGCTTGCCCGCGCCTGCGCACACACATCATACGTTCGTTGTCACTTGTCCCGCCAACAGGTTTCAGTGATAAATTTTATTATTTCTGATTAACGATTACGTTTTGTTGTAGTTTGTAATCATGTAATCACACATGATTTAAAAATAGCGATGAGTAGTTAAACGTTTATACGTTATTGAAAAAAAATATATAAAAATGATAAAGAAAATTATGTGAATTGAAAGATATTTTATGTCAACAAGATATTATTTGTTTGCTGGTACAAAGCAACTGAAGCGCCGGAGCCGGAGAGACGTCGCCACGCGTGCTCTATTTAAGTTACATTTATTATGATGAAATTAAATGTTTATAGGTACATGGACAAAGCCAATATTTATTCTTTCCCGGAAATATTATTCCAGTTTTCCAAAAATGATTTTATTGGACAACAACCTTTGCCTGACCAAGAAAAATGTCTGACGTTAATTTGATTTTGTCAGGGAATTTTGTCGTTTTGCTTTGCTTGTCTCACTGTCAAAATGGAATACACCAACTGTTAGAACCGGAGAGGAAAGCGAGACGGTTTTACAATACAAGCAGTGGTTCCATAATGTAAGTCAATCTGATTCTGAAGCCTGGAGTACAAGTTCAACAGCCGGGACTAGAAGGATACCCATCGTGTATTTTATAACTATTGCTTTTTAACTTACCTTTCAAGATAGGAGTTTTCCAGCGTTTGACAAGTTGCTTCTTGTTTAATATAATAAAGTTTTTGTTATCGATCTTATTAGTAGTTAATAATAATTACCTAACGCAACGACAGAGACGAGCAGCAAGTAAACCACAGTGTTGAAGACGGCCATGTCGAGCGTGCGGTGCCGGCGCCAGAGCGTTAGCGAATGCGCTGGCTTCCGTCGCCGGCCCGCTTTATACACGCGCGTCCGGCCGCCTCTACAGCGGGATGTCGCCGCTGCTGCCGCTGACTCAACAACTAAACATGCAATGCAAACAAAACTCTTGGTGTGGTGAATACACCAAGAGTTTTCTCTCATGGGGAAAAAATGTTACAGAACTTTTAAAAAGATACTGAGGGGACTCGGGATTTCATTATGTACTATTTTAAAAGTTTGAATACATTTCATGAATTACCGTGCTTATTTGATGGTCTAATAAAAAAAATTGGTAAGTACTATTAGGCTGGAAAGAGTGAGCTCGAGCAGTTGATTAGGATTGTCTAGAACATATATATTCTGTCATCAAATGAGCACTAACGCGAGTGATGATTACTAATTTACAAGTACTTTAAATGAAAGTGCTACTAAAATATCATTGGATGTGGTACAAAAATGTTAATTGGGGCTGGATAAAAAACTCCTAAACATCACTAGCTTTTGCCTTTTGCGTTTTCTCTATGCTCTGATATGCCAATGACGCAGTCAGCGTGCTTTTTTATACACTTGTATTTTCTGACCAAAAACATGGCCGCAGGTCCTAGCCCTGTGGGGCATTTTGGCAGTAAGTAAGCTATTACTTACTGAACTATTACAAAATGCCCCATGTCCGACCTTACTTGACAGATATCTGGCCCGGGTCGCTAGTGTCTAATGAATTTGACACTAAAATTATATCACAAAATTAATTTTAAAAATTTTTAGTTTAAAAGTAATTTTGTGATATAATTTACTTTTTTGTAACACCTAGTCAGTTGTTAAATTCGAACTATAGTGAATGGTACATATACTTACACGATTTAGATTTAAATTGTGTAACGTGCTGCAAATGAGCGCCCTGTAGAGGGGGTCGCGGTTGTTTTTGTTGACATTATTGACAGCGGCGTACACTAATCGGCCGGCTATTTGTGTACAAATACTGCATGTTTTAGAGTCGCGACCGGCGAGGTGTTTATATGAGCCTGCGACCTACTCATTGTATTCGCCGGCCGTGGATTAGCGCGGTGCGAGTGTTTCCCATTCATCCTGAAATTAAAATTATGCCTTTTGTTTGTGTAGTTTGTAAATCGGCACGCTCCTCGCAGCAATCATAAACTTCAAAGAGTTCATATATCATATCAGAACCTGCAACAGCTAAATGTCTATTACTGAAAAGATGTGACCAGGAACACTGTTTTATACAATTTAATAAATATATATTCTATTTTATAAACATATTAAACGTTTAAATTCTCAAAGTTATAATAGGTTAAAGCTTCATATATAATTGTGGTAGTTTTCCATTAATACAGTACATAAATTTGTGTCGAAAGCGAATAAGTTTCGGCTGCACTATTTTTGAAATTTTAGCCATTAGCGTACCTCCGTCGCGCCACGATTTTTAGTTTTATATCATTGTCTTCATTGCCATATCCCATCATTTGGGGTCGCCGCAATATGTCGTTTCTCTCCATAACATTTTATTTGGTGTCATACGTCCACTCCTAACTCGTTCAAGTCCTCCCTCACACAGTCTATCCATCTCGTTCTAGGTCTTCCTCTTCTCCTGTAACCAGTAACCTTCGTGTTCAACATGCTTGTGGTTAGATGTTAGTTTTCTCTCCTCATCAGATGTCCATTCCAAGTCAATCTATTACTCCTTACTTTTTGGTTTATAGGCGCTACCTTAAGCTTCCACCTATTCCTTCCTATCCATACAATGGTCGTAAGTCATTTCCCAACTCCACGGCGTGCCTGTGGCCATGCTTTGGACCATGACCCAATCCATTTTAGAACAAACGTCTCACAAGGACTCCACTTATTGAAGCTATATCCCCTTGTAAGTCTCAAAGAACCGTAAATTATTTTTAAGAGACAACATGGTAACAATTTATTAGGATTAAATGTGGTATATAATTGGAAAAGTTAACTGGTATTCATCAGCTAAAAATGTAGTTGACAATATTTGTCATGTTTTATGTTAACAATTGTCAAAGCGAAGAAACTGCAATCCTCATTGATAGCGATGAAACTTATGGACTAATAAATAAAATTACCTAGATTCACCTTTAAGGCGGAAATACAATGCACTTAGCTTGCACACTTGCATGCCAATTACCTGCACGTGTTACTGTATATGTTATGGACCAGGTGATTGATCATAATATCATTAATAATATGGACAAGCCATTTTGGGCGAAATGAATCATCTAATTTTTCACATTGACTGAACATTATGAATTTTGTCGTATGGCTGTTGTCGTGTGGTATTTATTTGAAATATGTGTTATAACAAAACTAAGTTTATTTCGTTTTTCGGGTTTGTCGTCGTGATGTGCCCGACCCAACCTCTTCACAATCTATCAAGTAGTTGCGATATTTAGCCTGTAATAAAGCTTCTGAGACCATCATCATCGAGGCAAATGGCAAATGACAGAACAAAATGGAAGGAACTTACATACTGTGCCGACCCCACATGAGTGGGATAAGGTCAAGAAGAAGAAGAAGAAGAAAGCTTCTGAGACCTTTCGAAAGATCTTTCACCTGGTCAGGCCGGGCACATCCTTATTTGTTATATACAAATTACAATACATTTTTTGTAATTTTGTGCAATAAAGTTTATTAAATGAGTGTGTGTTGCAGGGTTACCGCATGGAGTGCCCGCCCGGCTGCCCGGCGCCGGTGTACGAGCTGATGCGCGGCTGCTGGCAGTGGGCGGCGCAGGACCGACCCAGCTTCCGCGAGATACACCACGCGCTCGAACACATGTTCCAAGACAACTCCATCACCGAAGGTACGTCAATCGAGGACGCCTCGGCAAAACTTTCATACAACTTTTCATCCCTCTATAAGTACTATTCATTTTGATGATTCATTCATTCATTCATTTATTTATGAAATGGAATTATATTGCCAAGAAATTAGTTTTGTGCAACCACCGTCTGCGGATTATGGCTCTGACGTAGATATGGCTAGTTAGTAAACAAATAATCTGTTTTATATTAGTGGGAGTTAGTTAACATTCATATGTTATTAGTATTCATAAGTTCATTGTAAGAGCTCGACGATATCAGAAACCGCAGCCGCAGCCGCGTGGTGTGTCTTGCGTTTTAGTCTATTTAAAAAGTATATTTTAGCCTTTCCATGCACTTTTCACGACAAAATTAATGAACTATCGGTGGATATTGTCGATGATGAAGATCGCTTATTTTCCTGTTGTAAATAAGTAAAACCGTTAAATGAGGCATACAATAATGTTTGTTATTCATTCAGTACTCGCTTCCCTCGGACGCACATTTTGATGATTTGTGTGAAATTCACGCGGAACCTCAATAAAATCGGAAACAATCGCGTACTAATTAAACATTTTGAATGAGATACATTATTCATTTACATAAACATATTTATATTTACTTTTCCGAGATTCATTTCTAAAACTAGGTAACGTTACTTATATATTTATATGAATTTACTAGCTGTTCGTTGGCGCCGATAAATATCAAAGAAACCCGAAAATCAGGTATAATAATAATATTATTATGTTAATAATAACATTATTAGTATATACTTATATGTACTGTTATATGGACTGTGCGTGTGGGCATGCACTATATGAATGTATAAATATATCCTCTGTTTATTTGAAGTGTTTAGATAACGATCCATTATTCTATTATCTTTAAAAATATTGACTTTTTCCTTCATTCACAATCATATATAATAGTTAGCTGCTAGGATCGTGTATAAACATGGAGCCAGTACGAGCAGGCGCAGAACAATGTTCTCGCTGCTCCGCGAGAATCTCACGCGTTTGACGTCCTTTCCCGAGCGATGATGCGGGGCCTTTGGATTTTTAAATCTATTGAGTTTTGACGACAGAAACACAGAAGAATTTCAAGTTTTCTAGACCAGTGGATGCTTTCCGTCTGGGTTTATAGAATTTAGTTATATCAATACATATAATAAAACAGTAGAAAGAAAATATATATAGAGTCATAGTAACAGAGTAAGATTTTGAAAAAATAATGTGTCTATTTGTCTGTCTGTTTGTACACGCTAATCTTCGGAACTACTATTTGAATGAAACTTTTTTGTTATATAGCTATTAAACCTGGGCAAAATATAGGGTATAAATGATTATGAAAACTGGAACACGTGATGGAGAACAATGATGGTACAGCTAAACTATAGGAAATATAGAAATGACGCCTTAACAAAAGTTGTTGCGCCTGATGAGCATTTTCCGTTGAGGTATAAAAATCGAAGATCTGGAACACCTGAGAAAGTGTCATAATGGTCCAGCTAATCTATAGGAATATAGTTTTTCAGTTTGATGAACATCTTCTGTATTAGGTATCGTTTCTCTATACACAATTAAATTTCTCTAATAATTTTGACTCCTTATCAAAAAAATTTAGAACTTCCGAATTATGACTTAATTTTGAATTTACGAACGTGTCAGCATCTGTATGTGGAAAATATGTGAGGTTGAATAAACACGTTATCGAGTTGGTCTGTTTGATCACGCAGGTTGCGAACACGCGTCCAACTCGAGGCGACGTTCAATTTCAATAATTTTTTTTAAACAAAAGCAGATGTTTTATACTGCAAATCAACGTCGCCAAATGATTATCACTCAACGGGGCCGTAGCAGTATAATATGTGGATTAGTAAAGATTTTTAAATTAAATAATGAATAACATTAATTAAAAAGCGATTGTTTATTATATTCGTACAGAAGTGGAGAAGCAGTTGCTGGAGACGGGGGGCGGCGGGGGCACGCCGCAGATGTCGCTGAAGAAGGGCGGGGCGGCGAGCGTCGCGGCGAGCGGCGAGCGCGGCGTGCAGATGCGGCGGCCCACCAACCGCCGCGGCAAGCAGGCGCCCACGCCGCCCAAGAGGACCAGGTTCGATTGTTTGAATATTTGTTTTTATGGACTTGTGCTTGGGGATGTGTGATTAATATACATATACAATATTAAAGACTAAAATCTTGTTCACTTTTTCTACGTTTACCTTTGAGCGATTACAACCCTTTAGCAACTTTATGATGTGTCATTGTCATCAAGCAACGAACGATAATTAGCTTTCTGTATTCGTCTGGAATGAATTTGTTATGTAATTTTGTAATGATTATTACTAAATTACAAAACAAATTTATTCAACTATTGTTATAATACTTTTTTCTTTTAGTTGCCTCCGGGAAGTTCCGTTTGAAAAATAATGAACATTTATATTTAGATCCATTACCCAGGCCGAAAACAAGGCCGATCCTTTACAAGGTAGTGTTTGTTTTGTTTCGCAGCCTCCTGTCGTCGTGCAGCTCGTTCCGCGAGTCGCAGTACGCGCCCGACAAGCACGCGCACGACGACGCACTCGCCTCGCTCAATGGTCAGTCACACACACACGCACATGCATTTATTGCATTTTACATATATGTACTTATCAAAGTATGTTTATCATAATTTAATTTTCGACCACGTTTGTAACAAATATATCGATTATCTTAGACATTTTGTACTGTATTTGCATACTACATCTTTAGCTTGAAGCTATAGTGTCTTCTCAGAAAGCACAAACTAAACTCGCGCACAGGCACAATAAACTTGCTGCTTACTATAAGCTTGTCAACACTTTAGAAGCTACTTGGACAAACAAACACAAACGACACAAATGTAATATTAGTAACGTGATACATAATGCTCAGTAGCGTCTCACTGCACTATTATGTTGCAAGTCATCAATCTCGGGTCATTTTTCCTCTGAATGTATTAAAAGAAATCTGCTATCTGTAAGGTTGAACTTTAATTTATGTCGTCATTCTTATATCTATCCTGATCCCGTATATGATACGACTGCCGAATGTCTAAGATATGAAATACAGCGCTGAATGACATCAAACCTAATATTACTTAGTATTACTGCGATTTTATCCCTTCAGAGTGCAGCCCTGTGTGGTTTGGTAAACAAAAGCTTTGCTGCTTTTTGCTAAGTTGATCAAAAAGTTTATTTTAGAGTACTTTATTAAACCCTTCATTATGTAAGCATTCGTTTGTGAAAATGTACAAGATAAATGTTTAATAATAATTTGGAAAACTATGGGAAACCGACGCACGCTGCCAATTTGTCGAGCCGTGATTGCGCACCATGATTGCGAATACGAGGGCTGCTATTTATGTATCCGGAATAACAAAATTAAACAAACATATATTATTACATATGGTTTTATTGTTTCTCGAAGTATTCTCCGCGATGATCTATGTACTTCTGCATACGATGAAATCAATTTTCAAAGCACTTTTTCCATTCTGATTGAGGTATGTCCAAAACGTGTGTTTTGAACGCATCAACGGCCTCTTCGCGGCTCGAAAAACGTTGACCACGTAATTTATTTTTAATGTTTGGAAATAAATAAAAATCATTGGGTGCCAGGTCGGGGCTGTACGGCGGATGACCCGTCAATTCAATCTTTTGACCCTCCAAAAAATTATTTGTTTCAGCCGACTTGTGGCAGCTAGCATTGTCGTGATGAAGTATGATTCTGCGTTGTGGGTTGTTCTTTCGTATTTTTTCAAAGACTTCTGGCAAACAAATGGTGGTGTACCATTCAGAATTAACCGTCCTACTATTCTCTAGTGGCACTGTAGCTACATGTCCGTTGATACCAAAAAAACAAGCGACCATTTGCTTTAAAGTGCTTCTCGCACGAACAACTTTTGTTGGATTCGGTTCATCTTGAAAGACCCACACCGTTGACTGCTGTTTAGTTTCAGGGTCATAAGCATAGATCCAGGTTTCGTCACCTGTGTAGATATTATAAACAGCTTTTGACGTGCCACGGTTGTATTTTTTTATCATTTTCTTACACCAGTCGACACGAGCCTGTTTTTGATCTACGCTCAAGTTGTGCGGAATCCAACGCGAACAAATTTTTTTAACAATTAAATGTTCGTGTAATATCGCGTGTATACTCGTCATACTAATGCCCAGAGACGCCTCTATCTCGCGGTATGTAACATGACAATCTTGCATTACTAATTGTCGCACAGCATCAATATTTTGTTGTACCACTACCGATTTAGGACGACCCTCCTTAATTTCATCCGTGAGCATAGACCGTCCACGTTGAAATTCCTTAAACCAATAATACACAGTGGTTTTCGATGGTGCTTCATCTCCAAAAGTTAAAATCAGTTGTTCGATGCACTGTTTTTGAGTTAATCCACGCCGAAAATCATAATAAATCATCGCGCGAAAATGTTCACGAGTTAAATCCATGGCAATGAAGACAAGCTATTTTCAAAATTGGCGCCAATTGAAAAAAACAAATGACAGGGACATGAAAAATATTTATTCTCTAGCCGAAGAGTTCTATTTTCAAATGTTGTAATTACTTTTTAAATATTCTAGAATTATTGGCCAGTTCCGGATACATAAATAGCAGCCCTCGTATGTTTTTGGTCGTAAATGTTCGACGATAATGAAAATTGACGCTCTTTGCCGCCATTACCGAAGTTGTACCAGTAGCGCCATCTGCGCCGAGCTTTGCGTAATATTCGCTATTGCAGTTAGTATACCCAATGACCCACAACTATTTATTCCATGTATATATTTTTTAATTATTTTCCGTTTGTTTAATCATTTATTCATAAAGAAGTTAAAGCCTTAAGCTAAAGAATGTTTCGTCTTTTACTGTCAGTTTTAAAATATTTAAAACTGTTTAAAAATTTAAAGAGCGATAGAGACAAAACATACTTTTGCTTAGAGTATATTTAAACTTTTTTTGAATAATGTGATATAATGTAAAAGATGTTGCTTAGCCAATGTTAGAGTCGATCCGTCACTAACTGATATATATACTAAAATATATATATTTATGTATGACACGTGCATTGCATACGTTAAAGTATCGTTTTCTGTCTGTTGTCGCTCGCTCAGGTGTATAGCAATAGGGTCCACGTTGTAAGTATACGATCGGGTCAGGATGACAACCTCTACCTGTATTATTCTATGTATTCATTTATCTGTATTTATCATTTCACATTCACATTATGTAGCTTCACCTACTCCCCGATTCTTCAGGTGCTTATCTAAAAATAGAAACCAATCTTGACAAGTCCTTGCTAGATATGGATATTTACTTTAAAAATGAAATTATTTCACATTTGAAATTTATTAATTTATAAATACATGTCATCGTTGTTAATTTTTTTATATGTTTAATAATATATGTAAACAAATGGGGTTTATGTATATCGTATTTTGTTTATAATTTGTACTATTACGTAAACAGCATGCTTAAGTTCCTTGTACGCTGGCTTAGTAGACGCTCCTTTTTCACGCTTCAGTTGGTCACTATTACTTGCATAATACAACAGACTTTCATGAACATTGTGGATCGAGTTAGAGAATGAGAGTCATGCAATCACAATATAAGTGAATCGTTTTATATAAAAGTAATGATTGCACTTATTTATAAAATTATACTCCTATTCAATATTTGTCTTTTGTATACTGTATAAGAGTTTTTTCACACTTTTATAGTACAATATAATTTAAAAAAATTTTATTCCTCTTGGGAAATAATATAACCGGGTCAAAATAAATAGGAACATCGCTGCATACAAATATCGTCAAGACAGGTCCAAACACGACTCCGTCGCACCAATAGTGGCAGCAATGAGTATTTTTTTTTTTAAATAAGTGTTTATATGAAATACATACTGCGAATGTGTATGGACGTTGTTGTAATTATTGATGTATTAGACATTTTACTCGTAGGCAGGTGTCGTATAAAGCACTATGTAACACTCGAAATCATGTGTCTGCAACATACAGCCTCGTTTGAATGTCGATGAACAATGTGCTATTGTGTACTGTATGATAATCCCAGTACTGCCTCTACTATTAATATTAAATTCACAATGATTGGGTGGATTTAATCCTCACGCGTCAAAACAGAGAGGAAACCTTTTTCCTACCTCATTTTGTGTAGTTAAATCATTGCGAGAATCTCGTTACGTATTTTTCAGCATCAGTACTAAAGAGAGATAGGAACAGTTTGTTCATGTAATAGTAGCTCACGGTAAAGTGTAGATAGCAGCACTGAGCGGACTCTAGAAGAGTTCACGCATGAACCACTGGTTCAGAGAGAACCACTGGTTCAGAGACTAGCTCGCGCGTACTCTTTGTTTGTTTCGTTATGGAACAGACAGTTTCCATTTCGGCAAACTTCCAATCGACCTTCCTAAGAAATATCGTATCTTTTCATTAATACAGACTGATAAGTGACTAATAGGTACAGGTTAGCTTCGCGGCGCGTAGCCGTTCTTTTATTATATCGCATAATTTAGTTTTTACTATTGATATACATTTAGTAAAATTATTTTGGGCGTAAACAAGTCACTAAGTATATACTTTTGTTTACACCGAAAATAATTTTACGGAATAGTCATATCCCACCCTGAGATCCCACTTTGAATACTAGTGAAAGAATCTTTGATTAGAGTAGTTTCGAGAGTTGCCCCCTACATACAATATTACAAACACTTCCCCTTTATATTAGTGTAGAGGAGTAGACGTACATAGATTTGATAATTAGTGGTCGTCATGTGGTAGAGGCGGTTGTATAGGTGGTGTTGTCGTTAGGGGGCGCGCGGGGCGCGTCGCCGGAGGGGTCGGTGGCGGACACGGACGAGTCGGGGTCGCGCGAGCGCCGCAGCAAGCGCCGCTCGCCGCGCGCGCCCGTCACCGTCGCCGCGCTCGAGGTGCAGAACGTGAAGCGCGCTATCAACAGATATGGCACGCTGCCCAAGGTATGCTCGTGGTCCTGTCTATACGGTACCACGCTTTCTTTTCATATATAAATCTTTCGCTATGTTTGAAATTATCTACAAGTGTTAAATTTACCCTAGTAAATTGTTATCGATATGTCGAGTATTAATTGCTGCTTTGTAATGCATGTAAAATTCATCATGATATGACACAAATATCATTGTGTATACTTGAAAGACCGAAAGAAGAAGAACCGAAGAAGAGATATATAATACATTTTATCGGTCTACCATGTAGGGCGCGCGCATCGGCGCGTACTTGGAGTCCCTGCGACAGACCGGCGGCGCGGCGAGCGGCGCAGCGAGCGTTACGGCGAGCGTTGCGGCGAGCGGGGCGGTGGTGGAGGAGGCGCGGTCGCTGTCGCCGCGCACCGCGCGCGCCGCCCCGCACATGATCCGCTCCAACTCGTCGGGCGGCGTGACGGCCCCCGCGCCCGCCTCCCCGCGCGCCGCCCGCGCCCCCCTGCGCTCCTTCACCAGCCCCGCCAAGCCGCGCCCGCGCCTCGCCGACCTGGAGTTCCCGCCGCCCCCGCCCGACTTGCCGCCGCCCCCCGAGGACCCTCATCCACCGCCTCCTCCGCCGCCCGACTCCAACTCACCTACTGAGGTTTGTTTTATAATTTGTTTATTTCTCTAAAAGTTGTATATATTATAACCGAATATGAATCATTTAATAGCAATGCTAATCTGTTCATACAATGCCGACCCATTTATATTTGAGTGACCATTTCGTAAACACAATTGTTGGTTTTCCTAAAAATAAATAAAAAATAAATGGTCAGGAGCGCGGTTCGGCCGAGCTGCTGGCGAAGCAGTCCATGAAGGAGATGCTGGAGCTGAAGCTGGTCGCGGAGATCAAGGAGCGCGCCGACAAAAAGAAGCAGCAGCTGGAGAGTCCCCCCGCGCCGCGCGCCTCCCCGCCGCCCCCTGCGTCGCCGCCGGCCCCCGCCGCCGCCCCCGCGCCCGACGACCCCGCCACCAGGCTTGTCTGCGAACTCTCCGCCATCAACATGGAGCGCCGGAATAACCACGAAAAAGTTAATATTTAATTATTTGTTCATCAACTACTTTAATACATCTGTAGAAGTACATAAAATTAAAACTAATTAAATTAAACTTTACTCACACACAGTCGAATTTATCATGGCTGAGGTCACTACGTGGGATGAAATACACACGACATTCTGTCCCAGATAGTGCTGCAGTGCTTAAACTGCATCGATATAGCCCAGAAATTTGGGCGATAAACTGTTTTAGACATTTAATTATTGTGTTCGGTTATTTAAATGCCTTAATTTGTTTACCGGGCAAAGTAGGCAATAGTGTGTGTAGGTGAGGTATGAGGTAATGAAATGTGTGTGTCGCAGAGCGAGTCGTCGGCGAGCGAGCTGAAGGCGGGGCTGCGGCGGACGCCGGCGGGCGCCGAGCGCAGGCTCTGCGACGCCGCGCCCGACTTCAAAGCGCAGCTCAAGAAGGTATTTGCCATCTGGTCTAATCAAATACTTTTTTCAATGTGATCTAAAACAAGGCTTTTACGACAGTGGCAACAAAACAGGACAAGCGTTGATCAATTAAAAGAAAAAAATACCCAGAGATTTGGGCATTGGCATTCACATTTGTTTTTGAATTCAATAAATTCTTCTAGGGCAATCTAATTAAAGTGACATTTGATTATCGTGTTTCATAATGTGAATGAATTTTAATTTATACACGTGCAGCTACCCTGTTATTGCGTTCTTTTTCTAAATTCTGTTATATTTATATTCTCGCGTTCGACTTCGAGGCTCAAGAAGACACGGGTTATCAGTAAAGCAGTGCTAAAACTCGATTAATTTATATTATTTCTGATTTGCATTAATTCCATTGATATTTTTGTTTTGATTTACCTCGTAAAGGATAAATTCCTATTACTGTAATCTTGACTTTTAAAATTTGATTTCTGTGCAATTACATAGTTAACTGCAACTTTTCTACTAAGAACTAGTAGAAAAGTTGCGGCACGAAACTCGTAAGGTACAGGACCGTGAATCGTGGATCAGAACGGCCGATGTCCAGCAGTGGCTGTGAAATAGAATGCTGCAACTGGTGGCGATGAGCGATGATGAGTAGTGAGTAGTGATTGTGCGTCCAGGTGGAGACGAACAAGAAGGGCGGGCGCAAGGAGAGCGAGAGCAGCGCGCGGCCCATCATCGACCTGAAGTCGCGGCTGCGGAGGGTGGACGGCGCGCCCCAAGCCGGGGACCAGGTACCGCTGCGTCTGTCTGAACACATTTATGCTTACATCTCTGAAACTCCGTGGTCGTCATTTCATGATCGATTAGGAAGCTTTAGGTGTTTAATTTATTATTGTTTTACCCGAGCGAAGACGAGACATTGATAAATAAAATTAATACAAAATTATTTATTCATTTAATAGCTTTTTACTGCTCGTTAGCAGGATTCAAAACTTGGTAACTATGTTAAACGCAACTTGTAGCAAACTTACAAACTATGTTTAAGTTAATGACATTAATACAATATTTATCAGAGTTCACCGGAAGACAGTAAGAAGAGCGACGAGGGCGACAACGGCAGTGCCGGTGTGCGGGTGGAGGCGGGGGGCGAGGAGGACAAGCGGCGCAGCACCGGCTCCATCAGCAGCCTCAAGAAGCTGTGGGAGCGAGACGACGATACCTCGCCCGAGGAGACCAGGAATACAGGTGCGGGCTCGTCCTAAAGCTGATTTAAACAATATTCATTTTATCCCTACTCAATATTCTAGCTTTTATTCAGTTTCACTTGTCCCGTTTGTCTGTCTGTCGTTCTCTGTCTTATCCTACCGACTTGAAAGTTTCCCCGTCGTTTCAATATGGATAATATAATAATATACCCATATTGTCATGAAAACTAAAACCCGATGGAGTAACCAGGATCGGTCTCTCACTGACGACAAAACAAAAAACTTGTGTCAATAACTATTTTTATTGTATATTTTTGGCAACATTGAGAAAAATATATATTCTTCTTCACGATATCTCTATAAATGTTAAGGTGGCTCGTCGATCGGGCGAAGCGGCAGTGTGAACTGTCGGCGGGAGGAGAAGCCGGCTGTGCCCAGCAAGCCGGCAGTCAAGAATAAGCCCAAGGGCGGCATCTACGCCACCCCCCGCCCCGACGACGACGACCCCCTCGCGCAAGTCCGGCAAGCGCTGCACTTCTGTACTAACGAGGTTTGATCATTTGCGTACTCCTGGCATAGCGCCAGAGTTCGAATAAAATGTTTACATGCATTAACATAATGAAATTTGGTAATTACGGTGTCCACTTTTTGGAAAGTTCGGGAAATTCGGTGAAATATTAGATCTATTTGGAAAGTCAGGGAAAATTTAAATTTGTTGTGAAAAATTTGTAGTGTGGTTGTAAAATTAAGTCAAGAAGATTTTAGTAAAAGTTATATATTTTCTTTGCAAGTTTTATTTTGCCATAAATTTCTGTTTCCTGTCAATCGGTTTAGTTTAGACTCTTTACATCTTGACTCTTTACTCGCGTTATCTATCTCTCTATTGGTCTTCCTCTGCCCTTGTTAGTTTTCTTTCTTCATTGTAAATCTGTTTTTTTTTTAATATGTAAATATATCTAAGCATAAGGAACTTTATGAGCGCGACCAGTGTGAGACTATTGACGTAATTGATCACAGGGGCATTGTAATATAATCGTTGGCTTAATACGATTGGAAAATTTAGACTGCCGATCATGCATACGATAAATTCTATAAAACATGTTCTTGAATAAAACATTTTAATTAGTTGTAGGTATTCAATATATGACTTTTTCTAACTAATAAAACTAATATATATTATAAGATGCGTCGCAACGCGGGCGGTGCGAGCCTGGGGTCGCTGTGGCGGCTGCAGACGTCGGAGCGGCTGGCGGCGCTGGCGGCGCGCTGTGAGCAGGCGGCGGGCGGCGCGCGCACGGCGCCCGCGCTGCGGCTGCCGCTGCGCGCCGCGGCCGCGCGCCTCGCCGCCGAGGCGCGCGCGCTCGCCTCGCCCGCGCCCGCGCCTCGCCGCGACCTCGTCGAACAGGCGCTCACGCAGCTCGCCGACGTCGTCCTCAGGTATTATTATGACACGAACGACTCGATGTATTAATTTGACACAACTCCATAAACCTTTTCGAACGAATTAGTTGATTCATATTACGCAATATAATTAACCATTTTGAGACCACCTGACGCTTATTGCAGTAAAGACATTGATTCAATAACTATAAACACTAGCCTAACATAGCTAAATGAGATAACATTTCCATTTAAGTTCCCGACCCATCTCAAACAAAACGGCAGATTGGACGTTGCAAAACAAAACATACAATAGAAGACAAACAGTTTCTTTTACGAATATCCCATTTTTGATACGAAATATATCTTATTACATTCAATGTGTGACAATAAACAATAAGTTGTGTTCAGTTAAACTTTAGATCAGTTAGACTAACTAATATTAAAATTTTGCATACATGTAATTTAAAGTATGTATAGAGTTTTCATCCCAGAAAAATAACTGTTCCCGTGAAAAATTAACGCGGACGAAGCCGCGGGAAAAAGCTAGTCAGTTATAATTCACATCAACATTTAGGTCCCAATACTCCCGTTGTTGAGACATCATCACTCCCTACAATATATTTGTATATTCATAATGTTCTTAATGTATGTAGATACGTAATTTTTTTTAATGTTTACTCCATTTTGACGGTTATTATACAGACAACTGCACATCCAAATTATCCTGCATAGACCTCTATACTGCGGAAATAAAGATAACGTGCTTTTTGAATGTAAATGTGAGAAATAGTTACGGTGTTTGTTGCAGGTAAGCGGCGAGCGAGAGCGCGGGACGAACTTACTGATTAATGTATTATTTATTAAATTACGAATGGATCAATAGAGTTCTCTCTAACGTATTTATATCGATTACAAGCTATTAGTGGTCGCGTCCACAGCGGACCAGACGGAACCAAAGAGTACCAGTAGACCGCGGCGGCGGCGGGCAGTACAACAACCCAGTACAACCTGCCTTCCGATATCATTGTACAAGTATTACGTATTGTATTATGTAGTTAGGAGCCTTACCGCTGTTCGCGTATTCCTCTTTGTATGTATAAAGACTGATGTACGGATTTCTGAGATTGTTAGCGGCGCTCACAGGCCACGCTGCGCGCAGTACCAAGTGTTTACTTTCTGTGCCAAATGTAAGAGAGCCGCGACCGTCGGCCGTTCCGGCCCGGCACGGCAACGCACGGTCCGGCCCGGTCCGGCACGGCCGGTCGACGTCGCGTTGCTTCGTGGCCGAGCTACATGCGACTTTGTTATTTTAAGTTAGTATACTGTGATACGGCTTGTAGAATTGGTATTTAATCGAAACTGATTTGCGGAACAGTCGCGGGCGACGCCTGCATTTCGCCCCGAACTATAGCCGGCGCCCGCGACTGCGTCCTTTTGATATTATGCTCAATTATATATTTTTTTTTATTTTGACATTACTATTGCATTAACTGAAAATTTAGGATATTCAAATGAAGTGTATCTATACATATATTTAGTGGAATCGAGCTGTCAGAATATGTAACATTTATATGAAAGTTATTTAAGTATAACACTGATATATGCTAGTCTTTATTATTATAATAAACATTACGTTTAAGAGTAAATATATACGTAAGTTCTCTAAAATAGATTCGCGTACAATCATTCAACTACTTTAGCGATCATGGTATCATAAGCATTTTTTACTCTTCGCTGGCGAGCGCCCGCGCATGTCCCTGTAGTGTGTGCAGGGCCGCGGCCTATGCTCCTTTATATTTATACTGAGATTCAAGTTCCTCAATGTGGACCGTAGCGACGGACAAACAGCGTCTGCGCATTGTTATTGCGACTTAACACGTCCGTCGATACGTTAGTCTACTTCTTCCGTACAATTATAAACAATTTATCTTCCTATTGGCTTCCTTGTCGACGAATAAGTTACGGTCGTTTACGTTACGTCTTAGATGAGCTAAGAAGTAGTCGTGAAATTTTCTGAAGTGTTGTGCTATGCCAGCAAATTGATATTACAATGTATAAGGGCAACACAAATGGTTGCCTTTGGACCTACTACAGGAATTGACCCTCACAAGGCACGGCTGCCGTGTTCTAATCAAGCCCGGACCCATCCCACTTGAGTCGACATTCCTGACCTTTCCAAAACATATATCATAAGTAATAGATTCCAAAGACCACCATGTCCGATTGTAATGGAATAAAATGTTTCTTTATGATGACTGTTTTTTATTGAACTCCGTTTAGAGTTTTATTATATAAAATATGTGAACAACAATAATATAGTAGTAATGCCAGTCCTAGAGGCGGTGGGCGCGCTCTGAAGTAGAGCCCTCCATATCTTCCAGTGATGCGAGGCGACCGAGGAACACATAGCCTCAATAGCTAGCAATTTGACAAGCATAAGCTATCCTGGATTCTCTATCAAAACATAATAACACCCTAAACGTATACAAAATTTGAGCTCAGTCGAACGCGCGCACCACGCTCGATGCGCGAGTGACGGGTGGAATACGGGTCGCTGGCCATGCTGCTAGCTACTCTATCCAGAAGTTGTCAAATAGGGACAAGAAAATTTGGCTAAAATCAAAAAGGGTCTAGTAAACTCGTGATTAAAACTTTCAAAAAATATTAATAAATTAGTTTATTGGAACTACAAACAAACAATACATTCATCAAATCATTAGGAGCGGAGTACATTCAATATATTTAGGTTACAACTAACAATACAAATGCAACAAGTTATGAGCATCTAATAAATCAGTCATAATTAAGTTTTCAGATGAATACCAGATGTGTCAAGCTCCACATAGTTCATTCACAATGTCTTAAATCTAAATAAATAATTTCAAAAATAAAATCATATATAATATTTGGTTGAAATAAAATTCATTAGTATGATAAATAAAAATTGGGAAAAAGAAAATTAAATCAAATTACCTACTTCTAACATTAGATGGTTAGCATAGACTGCTGTCACAACGTTCACGATAGACCTCTCAGTTTATAATGTTGAGATGATTGTGCGCTGAGTGTGTGACCGTGGCTTCGCCCGCCCGATTCACACCTCCTACAGGCTACTTACGTATAATAATACATTTATAGACAAAAGGCTAGTATACTTTAATGGGAAAGCTTTGACAAATGAAGCTAAGCAACCGGTATTTGGACAGTGAGTCGTTGCAGTTCTTAGCTGTCGGCAAATGTTACTGTTCAAATAACGGACAGATTAATGGTTCGAGCAGGCAGACGTGCTCCAGGCTGCCGCGCATCACCGGCTGGAACAAACCTACACGAATCACCGATAAGTAAATAAAATAAATAAAAGAAAACAACTACACCGATAGGTACTTTAATTAAAATATTTGGTCCACAATGGGCTGACCGACCGCGTCACTCAAGGAATGTTTCAGTAGTGATTCGATAGGATATGCCTGCTCGAAAAATGACAGCAGTTTGGACTTAGATTAATTTTGGTGTTGTCCACTATTACACCATCGACATCGAACAGTTGAGTATAGACAAGAGGCGAGTGCTAGCAAAGCTTCGGTGTGAACGAAGCTCCTTATCATTAAGTGCTTCACTTTTGATTGTCGCTTCGATGGAAGAGTGGCGGCTGCAGTAGCCTACCACAGCTTGTTGTGGTAGAACTTAACGTCGAAGTAACCGAGTTCAGTGAGTTGCGAGTCTCGTCGGCCAGCGGCGGCGGGCGAAGGCGCGGGCGAGGGCGCGGACAAGCGCGGTCGGGTGGCCGTCGACGCCGGCTCCACGCGCAGCGAGCTCGGCCGCGACGGGTTCGCCGCCGGCTCGGGGAGCGGCTCCGGCGCCGGCTCGGGCTCCGGCGCGGAGGACGCCGGTGCCGGCGCCGTCGCCGGAGTAGTCGCGCGGGAACCTCTGCTTGAACGAACGATACTCGTCAAGCGCCAAAGATGCATTTTAAATGTAATAAAACTTAATAAAATATTGCACAAATTAAGTTGCTGTAATAAAATTCTACAAAAATTTCATCTAGGCATGCACGAAACGTAACCCTCATAGGCCTATTTATATAATCATTAATTTTAACATAATAGAATCTAAACTCAACGTACAAGTTCTGAACCAAGTAACAAATTGAGGCATCATTCATGTGTTTACGCATTTTCAATAATTCAATTGACAAGCTGTTTCGGACGAAAGTACAAAAAAGAAAGCAGTTACATAAGACCATCAGAAACATTCAACATTTTTAGGGTTCCGTGCCACATACAAAACGGGCCCTTTTTGCACAACCGCGTGGAGGTATAAAGAAGAAATATTCTGCAATTTCGCAAGGGAATCTCAACCATGTGTATTTTAAGCAACATTATTTTTAATTATGTATTACACTGCGACTCAAAGAGCCTTTTATATGTAATGTAATGTTATTCAACTGTACCGCAACATTGTTACTGGAGATGGTCATTTTAAGTGCTTGGTCCAGAACGCTAGACGCTGAAAGTTAACCTGTTAATTTTCGTTTAATAAGTAGATACATATTCTAGTTACGTTTGTGCAAAAATACAAAAATGTAAACTTTATATTAAGTGTATAAATTCTAACCGATTTAATAAATAAAACGCTAAACGAATAATATTATCACAGTGCATCGTTATTGTAATACTCGTGTCAACATACAAATATTCATAAAATTACTACGTCTACTCCACGCTCATACGAACTGTATAACAGGAAGTGGGCCAAACGAAAGCGGCAACTGAAACCAAAATAGTCTGAAGAACTAGAAAGGTTTAGGTAAAGGTTTCTGCTGGGCAAGTCTCGGGCCCACTTTCTGCTTGAACACATAATAATAACGTGCCGTCTATTCCCGTGCGGGCGTGCCGGGATTTTTAGGTTTCTATTTGTTCACATCAACAACGCGCCGCGTTGGAGGCACGCCCCTTGTAAATAATATAAATACTCTTAGTTTCTCCGCTCTGCCGACTACATACACATTTGTTTAAACATATGTCCATAATAATAATGAATAAATTTATATTGTTATATTGTCTAAATACATTTTAAAAAAACGATGCGACGTGAACGGCAGGCGGGAGTCGCTCTCATATGATAATTGAGGTTTCAACATTTTTGGATAGAAAACCGCGAAATTAATACCAGACAGCGCTATTTGATCTATAACAGCTATATTCTTATATTTGGGTGCATTGATGAAAAACGCTGGTTTTGTACCACAAAATTTCTCAAATATCTTATGAGAGAAAGAATAAGTGCAAATAATTAGAGATAAGTATAAAATTACCTTAAAATACATAATACATATACGAATAGATAACAGAGCTGTGAACTCTGCGCCAAAATTTGAGCTTCCTGCAAAGGGGGTGAAAAAAGACGACATAATATTACCCAAAATAAACTTAAATAATTACATTAATAAAAACTGACGTATTCTGCCATAACAACACCGGAATCTTATAAGGGAAGACAATTTGGCGCAGCTTACGACATGCAATTAAGATAGTTGTGAAATAAAGTGGACTTTTTTTACCATCTCACTATAACCAAATATTTTAAAAAGTACTGAATATTCCTAAATTTAGCAAAAAGGCCCGTATCGACGGAACCACAGCCAGGAATGGTTGTGATGAGAACGAGGTGTGCGGTGGAGGAAGTAAGAGCCAGTAGCCTTGCGGTCACTAAGAACAAGTCACTGCGCAAGCGTTCAGTGCCAGCGCACGCGCCGCGCCGAGTAGCTGCAAGCAACACAACAGAAACTAAACGCAAATCATAAGGTAATGTAGGGATATAAACATAAAAGTAAAGTGTTAATTTATTTTAATTACCAGGGTGTCCACAGCAAATGTTGAAAAAAATCCCTGACTTTTCCCTGAAATATCGTGACCATATTTTCAGATTTCCAGCCCATTGCTTCCAAATTTAATGTGTTTTTATTTGTAGTATTTAAATGAAATTTTAACTTATGAAAAGGTTTACGACATAATCGTCCTAGAGTTAGTACAAAATTATAATTGGGTATCCAATACAAAAATCAAGGACGAAAGCAATAAAAGTTAATGCGATTTTAACTACATCAAAAATTATAATATCAATTTTACAATCACTGGGAAAATTTATAACAAAAATCCTCAATTTTTCCTGAGTTTCGTTTATATCTATAAAATATATCACAGAAATAAATACAACTGTAAACTATTACTTTGATTACGGAAAAGATTATCAAAAGAAAGTTCTATATCGTTTCAACAACCCTATTTATTGATTTCAGATATTCAAATATTCGCTACTAGTGAACCCTTTGGGAATTTGATTATATACTCGAATAAACAAATAGTGATCAAAATAAACTTTTCACTTAATTTGCAGATAAATGAAATAAAATTACACTGAAAGCAATGAACTAAAATTGGAAAAAAAATACAAAAAAAACATTCAGCCACTGCTAAAAGCAAGTCTTACAAAGGTAACTAAATGAACTTTAATCTGCAATATTATTGTTGGATTTGCTTGCAATCGAAGTGAATAGCAATTCACCTCGAAAATAAAGCGACATTTCACTCTCTACATCCACCGCCTCGTCCAAAATGCAATCTTGGTGTATAATCTACTATTGATTAACATTGGCATGCACTATATTTATTCTAAAAATACTTAAATGCACTTCCACTTGTCAGTTGGCAATAAAATGAATATGACTATGGATTTGAATACCGATCTCGAGGTGGCTGAGCGCGCCGACGCGCGGTGTCCCACCGACTTATCCATCTAGACGTAGTAAGGGCAAATTTTTCTTTCCTATCACCCTCAGTTATATTTTTATTTGGAAAAACATTTTTTTCAATGAATTCGCCATACCCCCCAACTAGTAATTTTTGAATTAAATACACAATTAGGTACAGTCTAAATTTTAATGTTTTCAGTTTTAAAACGTTAAATATATCCCTCAGGCTAAGAATGACAATATCCTAAAATGACGAGTTTCGAAAATAAGTATAGCCTCTGCTCTGAACAAGCTCGTTCGCCCGCACAGCAATCAGGACCACTCGACAATGTCTTTCACTTTCAGGATCAAACTGATTTGTAATATTTGACGCATGTACCTACAAGCGTGACTATTAAGTACATCATTTTAAAGATAGATCTGATTTTTTTAAAATATTTATCTCGTAGATGTTAGAATTTTCGAAGTAATAATGATTAAGGGAGAAAACCATTGCAGACATGTCTTGTTCGTACAGGCGCCCGATTCTCACGCAATCAGAATTCACTTCATCAATTTCCTTACATTATTTTAGAAGGTTTCAAACATTTGTTTAACAAAAATCGATCGATTGATGCGTCGAATAGAACTCTTTCGATTGTGAAGTTTCGTAAATTCAGAAACTGTGTAAACGTTTAGTTTAAAAAAAAGGGGAAAATTTGAAAAATTAACTTCGATTGCGTGATAATCGAGCTCCTGCTGGGATCTCATTAGGAATTTCACAAATCACATGGGGAGAAATAAAATTTATTTATTTTCATAAGATTGGAGATCAAACTAAAAATAAAATTTTATTAGTTGTTGTTTAGACATTTCTTCAGAGTGAGGTCCTGTTGCGCGGAACGAGGCAGTGAGCGGTTTAAATACATTCTGGGCGTGAGATGCGGCGACAACAATATGTCAATAAATAAATATAACTATAAACTTACCCGTTGCTGGTATCATGGAAGAAGCCGCCTCCGTCGCCGCCGTGGATGACCTGGCAGACCATAAATAATAAATGAAGGACTTCAACAATACAGGTCTTGCCCTTTACATGGCGGTTGGCTAGATGACATAGCGCGCAAAACAGTACTTTGTGCAAAAAAGACAGTATATTCCTTGATCGCGAAGATTCAAGACACAATTCATACACAATTTTTATCCGGTAGCCGGCTACCATCGATCTGCCTTAACCCACCAATCCGCATCAGGCAATGCATGGTGGGGAAGGCCAGTGCCCTAGCAGTGGGACGATTATGATGAGCGGGCTACCTGTCAGTAGGCGGAGAGTACTCCTAGAATGAGCTCCTAGGATGTTATCTTTAGCTGATTAAGATAGAAACGAAGAGGCGAAGGCAAAGGTGATATCCCAGTGGGGTCGTGATGTGGCGGACTCACATTGGCGATAGCTGAGTGCGGTTTGGGGGCGGCGAAGCGGCCGACGGCTGCGGGGGCTACTGCTGCAGTCTCCGCCTTGCTGCAACGTAAAATCACCCTTATTGCAAATAATTATTTATTAAAGGAATCGCAAATGAACTATTTAGCCCCAAAGGAATCCTTTCAGAGTAGAATAGCCACGATCTAGTGTAGCGATGGGAGTTGGATTTCCAGCGCATTAAACCGTGTGGGGCCCCGGGCCGGGTGTTCTAATTAATTACTATTAACTATCTTATTTAAAACATGATTATTTTGTTGCAAAATTTAAGTTTTCAAAAGTAGCGTGTACTAAATATGTTCGACCTTTGCTAATATTATACAAATACTATATGTAAGACCTGTAAATTGGATTTTTGATTTCTAATATTGTTAAACTTTTTATGTAATTGTAAGCTGTTGGTCTTTAATAAATAAATAAAAAGACCAAGTAATCAATTGGACCTTTAATTTTATTTATATTTACATATTGTAGTTTGAACTTTCTTATTTATCACATTACTCATAATATTGCCACGTACACGTTCGCGTTCTAGTTGTGGTCTCAGTAGGCTCGGCTCGTCGCTGCTAGCACCTGTTAACTATTCTCTGTGTTTATTTACTATTCGCGAACATTTCGACAGACGCTCTCGGAAACGTTCTCAAAGCGAAAATTATCTAGACAGCACTGGACAAATAGACTTTGTTACAATAACAGAAGTTAAACATTCATATTTTATAGAAAATCTGCGACTGAAAACATTTGGGTATTTCCCAAGCTGCCATCACTATTTTGGACATAGTTTTTAAGTTAGTACTGCCCCAAATGGTGAATGCTGTCACAGTCTGCGAAGAACGAGCTCGGCTCACAGGCGGACCTACAATAGTGACACATTGGGCACGACTCAAAAAAGGACCTTTTAAAAAGGTCGTTTTATTTTTGACTAGCAGTCCGTCCCAGCTTCGCTCGGGTAAAGACAATAAAACTTTCAAATAAATCACCCTAGAGATAATCAGATTTAATTCAAAATAATTGAAGTTCAGGATTCGAACCATCAACAGTGACAACGTGAATTCAATGGTGTTTACCGCTGAGCTGTCTACTCATATCTTTAGTTGACGAAATTTTGAATGGGATTGTTCGTTATTTCTTTTCACCCTCATTTAACTACCCTAAAGGCCTGAAATACGGGTTTCATTATTTTTGTTGCATAGCACTTATGCCAAGTTTCAAGTAGAGCAGTAAAGGCAGCCTTTTAGGGGTCGAATTTACACTTACTTAACACTAAGTAACAACAACCTAAAGCTACAACCCAAATTTTGCGTTTATAGCTTCTATGGTTTAGGCTGGGCGTCGGTTAGTAAACACGCTTGTTCTTTTATATGTATAGATCACCTGGTCCATGGCATGTACAAGGAGTACGAATCAGAATAATCTTTAGAATCACCGTTATAAGATGTTTATATGTATAAATCTAATTTATCTTGTATAAATGTTTGGCAATAAGATATAGTATGTTTATTACAGGCGTTATTATACATTCTTCTCACATTCATTTCGAATATTCTTAAACATTTCTTGTTTTTTAACGAATTAAATGATAAGACTAACCCGATTTCTGTACCAGCTAGCTCAGTACGCTTCTTCTTGTTATCCAGAATCTGTCGCAGAGAAAGCCTGCAGTCAATGTTCAAAATGATGAAGCTGCAAACTAAACGCGGCGGATCTATCAGCAACTCGTTTATTTCATAGAACCAATATGTGTCGTCTCAACAGTCGAACTTAGTCAACAAATCATTTACATATTTTCATAAAACTGTACTCTACTATATTTACTTCCAAAGTACCCTACTAACGTTTCTGAAAGAGAACATGAGTCGCGGCCACGCTGCCGGCAAGTCCGTTATTGACTAGTTCAGTAATTTTCCCTTTTTTACAGTGTCGTACATTAAGGCTCGATCTAGCCGAACACTGGCGCCACCATCGCCCTTTATCAACTTTTATCTGTTAGCGTAAAATACAAAAATGATCTTGAGAAATTATACAGCATCAGATAACAGACTTTAATCGAAAGTATTATAGTTTTGTAATTTTTATTTATATGGAACTATCTTGGAGTTTGGGATAGAATAAAAAAAAATTCAAGAGCGATTTCGAATTTGTTGTTCTGTCGCAGGATTACGCTATAATTATTATGGGTGGAATGGGAAGGCCCATTTCAAGAGTCCGCAAATGGCTGGAACCTGGCCGAGAATAAAATGTCACAATGTTACCTGACATCGCGCAGGCTGTCAAAGAAGCTAGGCGCGACAGCGAAGTTGTTGTTCTGGCGGATCAGCCTGTCGACGCCGTAGTTCTTGGCGAGGAACTTCTCCATCTTGGGCGAGGGCCCGTCGATGGCCAGCTGCTGCGGCCGCGCGCCAGCCTCGCGCAGCATGTGGTCGAACAGCATGCGCCCGTAGCCGCGCCGCTGCCGGTCGTGCGACACGAAGAAATCTAGCACGCACAGTGGCTCCACCTGCATACATTACATTCACTGATGTTCCTTTATTTAGCCAACACTAACATGCCGTGCAGTCCGTTTTAAAATGGAACTAGGAATCTATGGAGCGCAAAGACAACTAAAAAACAACAAGACAAGTAAAACTGAAGACGATGGTCCAGCGTACCGAAAAGAGAAGATTTCAATATAAGTTTCTGGTCCATCTCATACATAATGGCAGATTAGGCCTACTAAAACTGGGCACACGGTGTATTTCCAATACATATTTCTCTTTTATGTATCAAAACAAACCGAAACAAAAGATATGACGACGAATTCTATAGCTTCCTTGTCGACGCAGGAGCCCATAGCGCCATCTTAATCGACGTCATCGTGATCCGCGCTTTTTCGATCAACAGATATAAGACCGATATAAGACCTATATTTGTTAATTAACGTTCTCGGAGAAAAGGCTGCGGTGAAGTTTGTTGCGCCGCTTCTTCTTCATCTGCGCTTTGGCAGTAGACTTAGTTTAAGTAATTTTTTGACGTTAATAAGTGATGTATATCCTCCTAAATTGAATAAAGAATCTTGAATTTGAATAAAAAACACCAATATGATATTATCGCTATAATCATGATAAAATACTATTTGATAAAAGAATACAAGTATCACAAATTGCACTTATGTTATGAATGACCAAAAATACTCGATTACAGTAACTTTATTTGGACTATCTGTAATTATCTTTGGAAAGTTTCCAATTTTGATCAACGGCTAAAGTATTGTAGCTCACTGATTACTAGCCCACACAACCGCCTGTGTGTCACACAAAATAATGTTTGATTTTGATAAACCTGTAGTTATATTTATTCCAAGTGTAGCCCGTACACATGCTAGCGGGCTTAAGAATAATATCAAACGTGGGCTCACCTCGCACACCTTATCCCGATCATCGAAAAGGAACAGATGCTTGCGTCCGACCTTGAGCAGTCCGATCACTTCTCCGGCGCCCCTGCAATAGAACAACTGCGTTTACTTACTTTGCAACAACTCTACAAGACTGGATGGGAGGAAATGAAGACTAAGAACACGCTTGCATTACCTGCAAGCATAGAAGGAGGACCGCCGCTGCACTACTGTTAAGGTCTTTCAATCTTAACAAGAATGCAGCGGCGTCTGTCTGCAACGACCGGTGCGTCGCGTAGCATGCGCGCTAGCAGCGACCCAGCGAGTGTCGAACTCAAGCTAGGGAAATTAACGTTTAATAAACATTTCCATTTATAATCATAAACAACCGCCCCGCATGAGTTTGAGTCATTATACACAACACACAGGGACAACAGGTAACACTACCACTGCCAACCTAAGTTACCAACGCGTACCATTTTATAATACGAGCTGTTTTTAGGATAGCTAGATTAAAAAAAAATTATAACTAACTGAGCATTGTTCAGTATCAAATGGCAATAAATTTTAACACTCCGTCAGTCTTTTTACAGAACGAAACAAAACAACAACTTTAGCTTAAGGTATGCTTTATGAATAATAGGTATAGTTTATGCTACCTTGGAAACCGCGGGCGGCGTAGTTTAAAATAGCCAAGCGAAGCTCTTAAACATGTTTGAATATTTAATTGTTCATGCAAACCTTATTGGAATCCATTGAAAGTATACAGGGGGATTACTTGATCGGGATTATACGCCACAGATCACACCGGACGCAGCTAATGCGGTCATAATAAACGCCATATTATTGTTTTTATGTTTGAAATGTATTAGGCAAAATAAAACAATCGTTTGTCTACATAAGCATGTAATGACCGCAGGAGAAAGTCGATGCGGAGAGCGGTGCCGAAACGTCGGGCTCGCGCACGGTTATGCAACAAGAAGACTTCAAACATTCGCCATTTGCTCCCTTTTCAACCACATTTACATAATCTCGCAAAAATTATAAATACATTTTTGAGTCAGCACGAAGCTCCCAAAGCAAACAAACTGCTGTTTAACCATCAAAATTTTTCATCATAGTTCATGATTTGATATGACTTTGATAGTGATGTACACATAAAAATATATCGCTGTGCGAATTTAAAGTGCATATAAATATTATCTAGTAAAGCACAAACATAGGTTTACAATGTGCATATAGTCATACTATTTTTTTGTTTATAAATATTCATAGAGACTAGCAGTAAACTCACTACATTATTAATGTGGAAAGTAGTACCACACTGTGCAGGTGTCATTATGTAGGTAGGTATGTATAAATACATTATGACATATTGATTTTACTAGCGCTACATATATAAGTATTCGCTAAGCAAGACATTTCTTAAATGAAATGCACTGAAAATAGGGTATTCTTCGCCATTAAAAATAAATTATATATTTGTATGTAACAAGCCTATTACTGTAACAAAATAAACTTCAACAATCAATTTTATTATTTGTACATAATTATGTATGTGATTTTCTAATTAAATATTATAAATGCTTTTAGAATCTGAAATAATGACGTCACTTCGACGTCATTATCACACCAGTTCTGTGACATTTAGAAAACAAAATAAATCTTCACTTCATTGTACCGATGGCACCATGTTGAACAATTGTAACTCAATTTGTTGAACAACTTCACACATAAATGTCTGTAACTAAACAACACCAGATCCACTAGTCGAGTAGCAGCACGACGCCATGCAGTGGTCAACTGCACGACGCACATTGTTGTCAGCAATGTGTGATCTGCTGTGTGTTGCTTCAACAACATTGTAACAAAAGTTCGTCATCATTACAAGGTGTCAAGAACTTAATTACAGTTAAATAACAATAAGGAATAATTTTGCTACCGACCCTTTGGCGTCAGCGTCTTTGAGCAAGTACAAGGAGTATGATGGGGACTTCTGAAGCTTCTCTGCCGTGGTGATGACCTTGTTGAGCCCCTGAGCAGCCGCCGACTGCTCGCCCAGCTGGTTGATCAGCTTTGACAGGCTCTCCTGCACAACTCTGCATGAACAACAACACATATATTGTTTACATTTTTATTTGAAACACTAATCTGTATAAAAAAATAATGTTACATACTATACTAAATAGGTACTTAAAACTGATAGGTATCAATAAATAAAAAGAGCTTCTAGCTTCATAGTAGCTAGAGGACTTGGGTCATGGTATGTTAACTATATTAATATTATGGCATGTAAATGCATGTATGTGTAAACATCTGAGACTGTCAATCAATTGAAAAATAAAATTTTTCATCTTGACCTGACCAGGGATCGAACCCGGCACCTCAAAGCAGCGGTCTGGCAACCACAGAAGTACTAATTGACCAATGTTATTCACCTAGGTAGGTGCTTACTTACATTCATTTTGCTAAAATTAAAATAAATAAATTACTCAACTGCTCTATTCTCAGAAATCAAAGTTAAACATAGTTGCAAAAGGTTGGAGCGTTCCTTAGAAATCTTGATTTCTTTAGTCATTGTGCGCGACGAGAGGTACTCAAGCGAGTCACGGCCGCCCGCCGAGAGCCTTGAATGCTGATGTCTACAGTCTCGCCTCTTTTACCTTCTACCAACTCAATTATAATCAATCCAGAATTTTGCAAACGTACATTACACTAAAATACAATACCTTACACTACGGACATCCCCCTGGTATCCTGGAGGTATTAGGGTGTAGTTCAGCTTTGTGATTTCGTCTTGGAGCATTTCATTCACAGGTACTATCCACTCCATTTTTATTCAAAGTACAACACGGTCGAACACAATAACTACTGCTTTTATTAAGAATTTGATATAACAATAATACACTAAATCATAAAATATTATTAATGAAAAATATGTAAACCAACAAGAATTTTCTCTCTTGACTGCAGTGAAAGACAAATTAATAGGATAGGTAGGTAGAACTCAGGGTTGCCATAATCATAACAAAGTGTTGCCCTTATCGTAATAGGTAACATTCATTGATTCACAGATATCTTGTGAAATTACAAAATATCTATACTTAGATCAAGAAAAATAAAAAATAATAGGTACCAGGAGTTTTTATATGTGTGATGTTTAATATCTGTGATACTTACTCCTAGCCATGGAATTAGTACGTACTACTACTAAATCCATTGTCCTAGTAGCTTAGCTTTAAACTTTACATTAGTTTACTAAATAGACATAAGATGGCGCTGAACTGTATTATACAATTATGTATGTATACTTACTGTATAATTATAGGCAGACATTGGCCTGTAATGTTTGTATGTACAAACTTTTCACATTGTACAAAATGTTTCACATGCTGACTACGTACTTACAACATGATATCCTTTTAAGACAGTTGGAAAATGTAGAGGTTCGAGGTTTACCATTGAATTTACTTAAATCATAATTAATTAACCGCATACAAATGGAGGTTCATAGTTGACAAATTTAATCCCAATGACCAAACAATGAAATCAAATCACAACCGGTAAAAGTCATGATAAAAAACTTCGAAAGCTATGGATACATCTCACGCTGTAAAATTTTCGGGTAGCCTAAATTTAATAAGTAATTTGCCAGTAAACGGTCGAATAAAATCTCGGAAGACTTATGAAAATATGGACTTCATACAGGTAAGATCTTCAGTCAAAATCCAGTTTATATCAGTTTATGACCACAGTTGATCAAATTATGCAGAACATGATCTAAAATAGTGTCATTATTTTCAGGATAATCCACTAAATCCTTCCTTTTTCCTTTAAACGCGCACCACGATTGCGTAGAAGGTATTTATGGTCGTAAATCTCCAACAATATTGAAAATTGGCGCTTTTTGTCTCCATTGGCAATGTTTGTGTACCTTAGTTGTACTGAGCTGTGCGTTATATGCCCTATTCCGTGATGATGGTTTCAGATTCGGAATTCCGAGATAGACGCGATAGATCCGAAATCAATGATTCGAAATCCAAACCGGCCGCCAAAATAAATACACTAGATGGCGCTGTATGTATTTTAACGTGGCGCTAAATGCTAATTAAAAATTTTGCAATAAAAGCACCAGATGGGGCTGCGTGTATTTTGAGATTTCATTACCACATTTAAAGAGAAACAGCTTCATCGATTCTTGGCTAATTTTTTATAGAATGTTTTATCCCACTAATAATTATTAGAATATTATTAAGATTAACCTTTGAACTATCGATCGTGTTGACTTTCATTGACTTACCAGATTTATTTATATATTTACATACTTACGAGTTGACAAAGTTCCTACATCTTTTGAATAGCAATTAAACATAGCTAAAAGCCACCCCGCATTGCTCAGTCGTACTCGTTCAAAATTCCTTATTGTTATGCACAATCGAATACACTGACAAACATTGTATGTATATTGACGACATGTAAAACTAAATTAGGTTAAGAGAGACTGGAGTCTGAACAAAGCACTACTTGTATCTCAGTAGGTACATCAACTGTTGCGACGAAGAAGCACATTATGCGGTCTGATTGTTTGTAATGTTGAAAGTAACATTTCACCCTCGCTTAGGTACATTATCGGATAGTTACGCCTTGCCAAATAAAATAAAACTTCGCTTTACTCCTGAGGATGTCCTGGCCCGGCTATGAAGTATGACAGGAGTATTTACTACGGGCACGCCTTTCACCAAGATATAAGCAAGGGTAATTGGTGCACTCGACAGACGGCTAGACAGCAGCTGTCTGTCGAACGCACGATTTACCCACCTTCACCCTGAACGTGTCATCAATGTTAAGGCGGGGAAATACATTTCCTTTCCTTCGGCAGATTCCCAACCGACCAGCCCGAACTTTCGTGACCAAGTTAAGCCAGGGCCTGCTATAGGAGATAGAAGGACACAGTTTCCCCAAAAAACTCGCGTAAGCCTGCGTAATAATTTCTATTTTTAACAGGGTATTGCCAACAAAGCTGCAGTTTATACAAGCAACATTATACTCTGCAATCAATTAATTACATGTTTTTATTGCGTATTTCGGTCAACGCTCCGCTCACATGATAATCTGATTTGATTAGGTACTTACAACTTGCGAAAGTCGGTACAGCAGTACGACACCTCGAGATAAACTGATTTTGACAACAGACTGACGTGCCCCGCGATTGTGCACCCATCCGGGTCTCATCACCCACTTCATCTATTTAATCATCATCAACAGCCATTACATGTCCCCTGCTGGTGCACTGGCCTTCCTTATGGATGTATAATTATACATAATCCTTCCTTATGTATAATTATACATTACAACTATACAATGGGCCTAACACGTGCCTTAAGCCACCACGTTTTTAATTAGGTCCTATTAATCAACGGCAGCACGATACAAGATTGGTCCTTAGATTGTATCGCCGTCCAATGGACGCACACAGAAACGCGCACGATACACCCACAGCTGTAGACAAGTGTTTGTGATCACAACATAAAAATATTTGTCTGCGGCCGGGTGTGGTGACCACTACCACTACGCCACGGAAGTCATCGGGTATTAACTAGGGTCTTATCTTAATATTCTAATTGATTTTATTATTTCCATATTTGCTAATTCGTACTACCTAATAATATTTTTATTTAATTTTTTAGTTTCTCATGTAACTGTTAAATGGATTCACCTGTCACAAGCTGTATCGATACCACAACCATATACTAGACCTAGATATACCATATTTACTTATTACGGAAATCGAACCTATGACCTGTTGCTTGTAGGCCGGCCTGTGGCTTGGAGGCACTTGCAGGCTTGGTCAGTTGCGCCAACGCAACGTATGATGTGTGTGTAAATTTATGTAAATTTAGGTAGGTATTTATCGTTACAAATAAATGGGTGGTGCTTAACCTAAACCTTTGGGTCTTGTTACAGTTTTTGTAAAAAAGTCGTTGATAATTTATACAGGTTTTGCGTATTACCTAAATGTCGACAAACTTTATACATGTTCCTATGAAATGTATCTAACATTTTCAAACAACAAAGAAACAAGATACCACTGAAGCAATTATGTTCATCGCACGGGATAATAAACTCTACTCGGTTCTTCCCTCCCTACTACCACAGACAATACTTATTTTTATCACTTATCAGACTACACACTATTAGGCTATTAGATTAGCCCTTAACAAGGTGGCTTTTTAAATATCAGCCGAGTCAATATGCTCAGCAGCAGACCTACATAAAATAAACCAGTTCCAAAAAATATCGTGAATTACACAATAAATCTATTTCAAAAAAAATATCCGACTACGAATTCCAAAACACCAAACCAAATAAACCAACAAGCAAAAACATTTCGAAAATTTAGTTACCTATATACAGATTTCTTTCGGCATCCAAACCCCCCATTGAAATTTGGTTGCTTTTGAAAAAGTGACTGTTTTTATAAATACCTTCGATGTTTTGGTGAAGGAAAACTTCTCCAGAAATAACCACAACCTGTGTGCCTGCCCACAGACTGGTCTGTGTGCCTGCCCCGTGCTCAGTCGATGCAGCTCCGCTTGCTCCGTGTTCCCGGACCCGCGCGCCCGGCCTTCTAAATCTATGCGTGTTCCGTTGATTTCTTTAATGGCTCCTCCGTACAACGTACAACCTACTAATTCCATGGAAACTTCATACAATTTCTACACATTTCTGCGTTGTCTATCGATGGATGTCAAAATGACGGAGCACGACTGAGCAATGGGGCATGGCTGGAGAGGATGCGACGACTAGCAGCAATAAGTGAATGGTAATCTAATACTAGCTTTAGACATCACACACTCGACAGAAATATTGTTATATTCAGGCTTTATGTGTTCATCAGAGAACTGTCAGTGTGTGTGTTACGACATGTCTCATTAAATAACAGCAGGAAGTCGGCGGCGTGTGAGCGGATCTGATCTGTGTCAATACGAGCTTAGAACGCCTCTTCAGGAGGTCTATCTCTAATGAATATGCAGTACGATGTATTTTTCTGTCAGGCAAATTTTTATGTGAGTTTATTACAAGTAAACACCCTTGAATGGATATTTAAGATATATGAGCAAATCCTATTTTCAGTTTTAATAATTATCTTCAATTTCTCTTTTTACCATTGATCCTGGCTATAAACGTTCCAAACCAGAAAAAAAAAACAAAATTTATTTTGAATACTAATGGGCGCCCCGTTTGGGGCCAAGGCTGTTCTAAGTAGGTAGGTCCTGAAAAGAAAACAGTTGAATACCCAGAACGATTGGTGTCGAGCGTGACTGATTCTTGATAACGGTAGTGGAATGAAACCGGCACTTGCACAAGTCATTGAGCGACATGTTATATAATTGTCGCCGGGGCGCCCTTGACCCTCTCACGTTCGCGAAGTACAGCCCACAGATCGGAATATTTGTTCTGTTATCCCATATCAGTCCGATTTATTGAAAGACCGTGAGTTACGATTTTCCCAACTTCATTTTGGCCCATAAACCAGAGTATGACGCTTTTTTGCTACTATCTTGATTTTTTTCCACAGTAGAGGATTGGAACACAAGACTACACACATAGGTAATATTTTTTAAAGACCTTCCTACACGACGGGATAATAGGGATAAAAATAACTGTACCCACTTCAGGTCGGAGAGGTACCTCTAAGACAGTATTTAAATTATTTAGATAAGGTGGAGGATTAAGGATTAAGGTGTATATGTCTGCCAAATAACTGTTTACTTATTTGTTTTAAAAAGTTTTCTAGAACATATAACCTGTTAGTCATAAAAAAGTTAACATAGTTACTTTAAAGTATGTTTTGTGACTATCACTATATGATATCTATTTGAAATTGACAGGATGAGGAAAGACAGTTTTTTTAACTTATTTATAAGCCTGTAACGGACGGACAGATATGACGAACCTATAGGGGTTCCCGCCTTGTTTACTTCGGCGACCGACTGGTGGCC
The DNA here is from genome assembly GCF_027563975.2 of Plodia interpunctella. Taxonomy (NCBI): domain Eukaryota; kingdom Metazoa; phylum Arthropoda; class Insecta; order Lepidoptera; family Pyralidae; genus Plodia; species Plodia interpunctella. Next base: position 13,333,483 of record NC_071324.2, on the reverse strand, counting down.
CTGGCGCGCCCGTGCGTGTGTGTAGGTAGATTGAGATTTATTATTGTTTTGATTTCAACATAACGTTACTGAAATTTACTTACACATTTTGAAATAAGTATGAATTAGTTAATTCATTAATTGGCGTATGAAACGGCGCACTGAGGTACTTACCTGTTACTTACCTGTACTTACCTGTTTTTCCAGAAAATAATATCTATTTTGATGTTATCATTCACCTTCGGAAATCAAGTGTTGTCAGGCAGTAGTCACCATGGGTAGTCGTAGTCACCAATGATGTCGATGAAATACTTATGTAAAGAAATGTGTGCTGTGCATTACTGAGATCACAACTTTAAAACTAAACTAGGTACTGTTACCAATACAAATAGGTAGACAGGTAAGTACAAAGCTTAATTCCCGAGTGAAGCCGGGCGGGCAATATGGCAGTTAGTAGGTATATTGTCAGTACAGTAAGTATAAATATGTATATACTTAGCTATACATATTTATTTACATTTATGGTTTCAAATTAGATTACCTATAGAAAATAAATTCTGTGGGTTTCAAAACGCAGAGCAGCGCGCACGCGCACGCAGCGAGTCTGCGGCAATAGGTCGTATTTCACTGCCGACAGACAAATGAGCGACCGCTGATAAATCGATTTGTCTTTCTTGAACAATCGATTTGTCGATCTTGATGCATGAACATTGCATAGGTAGTTATAGTGTGCTTTTATTTACCGCAATGAAAAACCTGCAATGTATAGCGAATCCGCCAAGGTTTGGCAAACTGTTCGTCGACAGTGGCTGGCATTAGACAATGTTACATGATTCGATTAAGTTTATTTATAAATATAAATTCGAGCAATTTGAATAGGTAAGTCATTAATTAGCACTCGGGTCACCTACTTTTTATCTGTTTCCGATTTGATATTGTATTTACCTTTTACGCAAGTGAAAAAGAAACAATACTATGTAGTGGGTACGTCTGTCATTACCTCAGTTAATAATTAAAAATCATTATATTTTACCAAAACCGCTTGGAAACTGTAAAAGCTATGATATGTAATGTATGTGATATGTAAAGTGTATGTATGATATGTATGATACTGTAAAAATATGATAGGAATTTTTAACTAGTCTGTTTAAATATGATGTATTCAATTACATTCGTTGTATGGATTGGATCGGCGCTGCCAGGCGGAGTCGCGGGCGGAAGCCATGTGTGTTATAGCAATGCAATGCGTTCGGCTGCGCAGTGATGCAACTGCGTCCGAAACGTTTCCTTGTCTAGCGATGTTGTTTATGTTTGAAGGGGATCTCCACTTTGATACAAATTTATGACGATTACACCACTCGGACGTAACTCAAATTAATCAAAGATTTCAATGAAATTACTTACCTATGTCCTAATTAAAACACATACGGTATACAATTTTACATAAAACGCGGCCTTTGATAGTCATAACTCCTGTTTCTGTCTAACGGGGACAAGGACATAATAAACCTGTGTTGTCCTAATTTTATATACCTAGGTACCTAGCTATAAAACTTGCGACCCGTGCCGGTTTCGCTCGGGTAAAACCATAATACAAAAATCCGATCAAGTGCGAGTCGGACTTGCGTGAAGATCTACAAGCGATGAACTTTTATATTTTGTATCATTTACATGCAAAATTTTAGGCTCAGTAATGTCGGGCGTAATCAAGGGGCGTCGCCAGCAATGACAGGCTGCGACAGACAGACACACGAGTACCTAAACCTATAAGATTTGCTTTTTTTATTATTTTTTTTGTACGGAGCCCTAAAAATTTACTTATTTTACTCTAGATGGTTTCCCTGTCTCTGTGCCAAATTTCATTAAAATCTGTCAGCATCCAATTTTTTTCGACTTTATTCGTAGTTATCGTTTTTCAAGGAACCCAAAAAAAATACATATATTTTCTCTTTAAAATACTTTTATAAAGAGAAAAGATATAATAGGTATTTAAGTATATTACTTTCACGAGGTAGACCTTAGGGCGTCTGGAAGTTAGTAGGCTTACACAAACTGACGCATCGTCTCAAACAGAATTCGGTGTTTCGCTCGACGCCGCGCGGTAACACCCTGGTTACGGCACGCGGCGAAACACCGAACTATTATGATTAACTTATTGACAAAGGCTCGTCTTGTTAGTGGTTATTGTTATTTAAGTAAAAAAAAAACACAATGGAATTATTCCAGTGTAATAATAGCAAAATTTATCTTTGGGCTTTTCCATTGCAATATATTCTATTACAGTCATTTGATCAAATGCATCAGCGGCAACTTTGATCGAGTTTTAAAACTTTGCAGGGTGTTTCACAGAGAGGGTGTCGACCCTCTCTGTCGCTGCGGCCGCGATGTCATTACGATCCGTAAATATTTCTTGAGATTACCCGCCTCAAACATACAAACTCACAAAGTCACAGACTCACAAGTGCTTACCTCTTTATAATAATAGTATAGAAGTATAGATACTTCAACTTGATATCGTCACTGAGAAAGAGAGTATTGCTGGACAGATGGAGAGACAGACGGACAACGAAGTCTATGTCTTGGGTGCCTTGAAAACATGAAATTGACGATACTCACGGATAAATGAACACTGCAAATAGGTATTAATAACAAATTACAAGAAAATATACATCGCAAATTAATGCTCAACCACTTCATTCGCAAGGCTCATTTAAATTTAACTTAAACATAATGAACAATCACACGTTGCAGTGATAACTAACGTTCGCGCTGCATTATTGACATGTAAAATGGCTTAACCTCTAAAACGATTAGTGCAATTTATATTAAGTGAAGAAATATTTTGTAGAAATTACACAGTCTCACTCTCACACAAATTGATAATCCATTAAGTAAATCGAGTTTCCTGGATGCATTTTTATTAGGTATAAAATAAAGTACTTAATAATAACGATTCCGACACATGAAGTTGCGTACAAAAAGAATGTAAATTAAAAAGTAGGTATATGTCGGCACTACGCTACTGCACTTGCTATACATAAAATGTTACCGTAATTCCATGCCAGCCTCCGATTTCACCCCACCTGTGCGAGCCCCACCAAATTCAAGAGGCACCTTTCTACCTCCCAGCCCAAACTGATACGACCTTTCTAAGTTTGCCGGGTATTACGGGCTAGTAGGGATGAACTAAGGGGCTCTATTATGCAACTCTTGGACTCGCAGACGATCGAGTATATAAGCTTGTAGATCGTTCAGAAGCAGTAGAAAGTTAGCCAGTCTCACAGACCCGCTGTACCTGAAGTCAGCCCAGCCGAATAACACAAGATGTACGCGAAACTCGCTGTAAGTGTAAACAAAACAATCGGACAATAAAAGAAACTCTGAATTTTCCAATCATGCAGATAATAAAGAATATATAATATACCCAATAGAAATTACTTAATAGAAATTCCGGTCGCGTTAGTCTGTGAGGAGCGCAGCTACATAGGGACAATAAGGCAACAATAACAGATTGTGGTGTGGATAGTTACAGGTTGCTTTTTTGCTGGGGTAGTAAGTGATGATAATTTGGACATATCGTACAGTGAATGAAAACTTTATTATTTTCAGCTCGTCGCTGCCCTGGTCGCTGTGGTGATCTCCTCGCCCGTCCCCGGAGGACATGGACACCAGTGAGTATTCAAGTATTCGTATATTTACATATATATAACATTGATTTGTGAGGCCTTGTGTTCATAGAAGGAAATTCAAAAAGTTCTTAGATCTCGTTTCTCTATAAATTTTGAAATATTAACTTCTGTATGCACTGAAAGTCTTTAAGCGAGGGTCCTATTGCCCAGATATATATATCTCGTTTTAATCTGTTCATTCGTAACTTTTGTTGTCATCATTAATATTCTCATTTCATGCACTTATTTTAACTTATTTAAAACTAACTTCTTCCCGCGGCTTTCGTTCGCGTGAATTTATCTTTCACCCCCCATCATATCATCCCCCATCATTTTGAGGTTGATTGGAAAGAAAACCTATATTTGAACGGGAGTCTTTAATTACAGGAATACCAAGTTTCATGAAATCGGTCTAGCGCTTTAGCCGTGGAAGTGGAACAGACAGACAGACAAAAATACTATTGCATTTATGATATTAGTACCCGTCCCCATTTATAATCACGAATTAGTGTGCTTACTATGTATAGCATAAAACAAATTCGCCCTCCGCGTCTGTCTAAGTTTTAAACCATTTTGATGCAGTTTTTACTGTTATTTAGACGTGCGAAGCCAAATTCAAGAGCTATGTCAAATTGTCATTGACAATGAACTCTGCTCAAACCACAATTCGTGGTTCTTTTGCAGAAAAAAAAGAAGGTCTATTTACATAGCGCTAGTCTAAAAAACGAAAAAAAGTGCATCGATCAGGTCTGTTGTACATTATGCAATGCAGTTCTGCCAAGGCCAGACCATGTCGGTCAGCGTGCACACTCGCGCTGCACGCCATCTCGTCGGCTCGTAACACAAGTTCCGTGACGGTTATTTAGTTTTATCTATTTTCACGGTTTAATTATTTCGCGGTTAATATATAGTTTCACTTATTTGTGCAATTTGTGAATTCACACTATCGATCTACGTATATGTTTAATTTGTAGTAGATAACTATTACAAGTTTTCTATCAAACATATCAAACAAAACGATAAACTACAAGGTACTTATACTTTTGATTGCTAATGTTTCCCCATAAAAATTCACCAATCGGCTTTTGAATGTAGGGAATGTCGAAGATGTCTGTTCTCATTTCACTATTATTTTTTTTAATATTGTATTGCATTATTTCATATATTGTGCGAAACCGGGACCACGCTAAGCGCTGAACATTCGTGATAATTATATTCGTATTCGTGTTAAAAAGATTTTACTCCGTACAACGAAGTATTTACTAAATCCATGTGCACTGCACATACACACAGGCTATGTCATATCCGTAACGATAGGGCATTGTCTATCGGTAAAGTATGTCACATCACAACATACTTATGTAGGTGACCGTAACTTACGAAGTATTCGAATGTAGGTATATCGAAGTATTCTGATTGCCCCGGGTCTTGGATGTGTATCTATTTATATATGTATTTGTTATAAAATATATTATCGTTGAGTTAGTATCCCATAACACAAGTCTCGAACTTACTTTGGGGCTAGCTCAATCTGTGTGATTTGTCCTAATATATTTATATATTTATATTTATTTATTATATTTATCGCTTACACTGGCAGATTGATAGAAAGAATCTGTTTAGATTATAGACCAGTACAGCATTTAACCTAATTCTTACGGGCACAAAAAGCGAGGCTGGCCTAGCACTGGGTCGGGTGAACTTAGAGATTTCGACAAAAGATGGATGGAAAAGACCAGAGACATAGCAAGAGAGTGGGATGGCTTTTGCCTAGCAGTGGGACATGATTAGTTACTCAAAAAAACAGATTAACCTTCTTCGCTGGAGAGGAAGACAAAGCAATGATAAATTAATACTAGACAGACGGTACACACTGGGTAATTTTACCCAACCTCGTTCAAATCTAGGGTAATTATAGAAGATTGCGTTCGAAGAAGACGCTACATTAATTAAGTAGTCTTGAATTAATTAAGCAAGAGCTATAAATACAGCGCGAAGCAACAGTACACAATGTGGGATCGACGCTATTTGAATTGATGTAATACATGTCTCATTGACTCGTACATAGTTGAGGCAAATATAGAAAAACTAAGATAATTTCTCAGCAGCTGACAGGCAAATAATAGCATCCCTAAAAACAGTAACGTCAGGCTGGTGGCCGGTCGTAATATCACAACCGAATCTCCCAAAATATAAAAGTTTATTTCTTACGCTGACTTCAGTCATGATGGTGAAATATGTATAGGATATTGCAATTAGTAATAACATGTTTACTGTAATAGTCGTAAAACCAGTTGGGAAACCGAGCACCGGTTGCACTACTGTTCCGGCAATCGGATTCTCACTACCCTTTAGAGATTCCGTTTCTGACGGAATTTTGGGATAACAATACTCTTTAATTAGTAATAATTCAATAGATCTTTCTCTTTTGACTTTTGTAGTAGTTTGTAGCTTTGGTAAATATCATTTAATTTAGAATATGACGTGAAAAAGTGCCTGTGAAGGCCTAATTTCTGAATAAATGATTTGATTTTGATTTAAACACAAATCCACAGAATTCCGACTTTTTGTGTAACCAAAAACAATTGATATCCAAATGGTCAATTCATTCAAACACTATTTCTTTATATTCTAGATGAGAGACGAGGCGTGGATAACATAATAATGACATAAGCTTAAACATTAAGTAAAATATCAAAACTTTTACAAGTCCGTTGGCATTTACCTCGTGTTGCAAGTGACGGATCGGGTCACTATAGTTGTTATATTACCGAAAGATCGATATTATCGAACTGTTATGAAATACATGACGATATTAATAAAAACAAATTAAATTACAGTCTTTTACTTAATATTATACTAGATTTAATGACTGTAAGCTATATTTATAACACATGCTCTTTGCTTAACAACATATAAATACTTAATAAGTAACGCAATTTAAATAAATGTATGTAAAAAGTTTATCTTTCTGCTAAATATATATCGCTTGACCAATCATAAAGCTGAACAACTCGGCAACGAGACAGCTGCTATGTAATTTATAAATTTTACGTTTCGTGCTCATTTTGTGTTTTGCACATTTTGCTCTAAGGAGTAGATCTAGATTCTAGTGTTGTCAATACGTTATTACCCGGTCTCGCAAGTGTGCGCCTTGGTTTCTTGGAGTATTTGTATAATGTATCTTTTAGTTTTTCCCGAAAGCTGACTAGAAAATGGTTAAGTCCATATTTTGTAATAATTTATTACTTAAAGTTCTGATAAATAAATAAAATATTAATACTGTATGGTTTGAAGTAAGTTACCAATTAAACTTACTTTTACAAATTCATGAAAATATTTTTGAGAGCATAAATTATTTTAAAACATATTATCGACTTGTGTTCTTACCGTTCATCATTCTTTGAGAAATGTCTTTGGATGTACGAGTATGTGAGCCAATTTCTTGTACCCAGGAAGTGTGTGGAATGATACAATCGCCCATACTTCCTCGGACTCCGGTTGCGTCACCCGACCTGGAAGCATCCTAGGGCCTAGCTTCCTCCTTCCAATTTCACTTTATAATGATCTTAATTGCAATTTTGTAGTCGCTGTGGAATGCGCACGCGATAGACTGCAACCCGTTTATATCTAAGGTCGGGGCAAAATATCTGTTCTTCAAAAATCAAAATCAAATCATTTATTCAGAAATTAGGCCTACACAGGCACTTTTTCACGTCAAATTCAAAATTAAATGATATTTACCAAAGCATGTAAAAAATGATATTTACCAAACTACTAGTTCTTTCCGTAACTCCCCATTTCTACTTGTACTGCCATCCACCCCAAAATCCTCGTTTTTAACATTTAAAATCTTGCATATATATCAGAATATACCTACTCACACACATTTTTATCTTGCGGATTTTTTTTGTAAGATAGAAATATAAAAAAATAACCGGTATGGATGATTCTAGATCGGTGGCCTTTGAGTTGTTCCAGATATCTCGAGATGAGTGATGTAACAGAGTAATTGCTCTGCTTTCAACACTGCCCGCTCCGAAACACAGGCCGCGGTTGTACGCAATGGATACACGCCGTCACATGTGACATACAAGTTGACATTTTTTACATGCCAATAAAATGTTGTTGGGCCCTTATCACATTGACCACACGGATTGGATTCCAATAAACGTAACAGCACTACCTGTTTCTACTTAATTATTATTGGTTTAACTTTCATTGAACCAGTTCAAGTAATATTATTTGGCTCTTGTGGAAGCAGAAGCCGGAAGAGTTATAAGTACATAATATATTTGTTTCCTTTCCTTCCATAAGGCTGAGTTACGTAAATGGTTGATTATTTAATACATAATTTCAATTTATTCCACATTTTACATTTTAATCAGTATTACTTTATTAACTAACTGCCACCAAATGTCGTCGAAAACTTTCGTCGGAAGTGGGATACCTACTTAGTCAGATAGAAAACACTGTCACTTTCAACTATAAAAATGATGTAAAAATAAATCTGGATTAAAATAGCGACTCAGGCTATGATGTAACATTCACTAGACTCAGGTCGTTAAACGCATGTCTGAATGAGAGTTCGATACGAAACCGAGCAATTTGGCTAATTCCGTTGGTACAAAATGGATCATTTCCTATCTGCAGAGAAAGTGGATTCATTATGTCTTCTGCATTGCGGATGAAAACAAAACTAATCTAGCGTCTGCGCCGGGTGTCGCTCCAATCGACCTAAGCTAAGCTAAGCTACTTTATTGAGGTTGTGTTTAATACCTTTCATCATCTGATCGATCGTTTTCTGTCCGTCTTGATTAAATTTTCGGCTCAGTATAATAAAACTAGCTTCCGGGATATTTAACATACGGGATTGATTGTAAGATATATAATATATTATATATGATATAGTTCACAGGAACTCGAAGAAGAAGATGGAATATAGAGCTATTTTAACCAATCACATATTTGTATGAAAATCATACTCACAACTCCTGCAGGTTCTCTAGAAAACTAGAAGAGAAATTATTAATACTTATTAAAGAAAAACTATCGCAGCCAATTTTTCTTACAAGTCATAGCTTCAGAACGGCTTCATAGCTTAGCAGCGCTGGTGGAGCAGTGCTCGATGATTATACACCGTGACTAGAGTAACTCCAAATATTCCCAGCCTTATGTCAAGTAGGTTGATGTACAATATGATTTCAATGTAATTTTCCATTCATAACTTCGTGATTAACCACTGAAACTTTATTTTTGTATTGTTTAGATGAATATGCCGTAATTATGTATTGTTTGGATCAATATGCATAGCTTTTGATGTGATGATATTCTCTGATGGTATTATGTAAAAAAATCGTAATCACATAATCTGTTCCATATCGATATCATTTACTTTTTATATATTTGACATTACCAGTACCATGGAATTAGTAGGTTAAGTACCTACTTACACTAATATGTGAACCCATAGATAAAATAAATATATATTAATGTTGTCTATGTGTGAACCCTTTACGGAAACATTTGCGTCTTAGTAGTTTTAGTCGAATCAGCATCTCACTCAGCATCACCAAAAAATTGGGTTTACAAAACTGTCCTATTATTTATTACTATTATTAGTCTCTTTAGATCTTGTTATTATTTATTATCATTTAAATCCAAATAAACAAACTTCCTGTTCCAGTAAGCACGTGACCATCCACGTCCCGTACAAAGTGCACACGATCCACCACCACCACGTCTCCAAGGTGCCGTACCCAGTGCACGTGCCCGTCGTGAAGGAGGTGCAGGTGGTGAAGGAGGTGCCGATCGTGAAGCACGTGCCGGTGCCGGTGGTGAAGCACGTGCCGGTGCCGGTGGTGAAGAAGGAGATCGTGGAGAAGAAGGTCTACGTGCCGGTGCACCATCACGAGGAACACGTCGAGCACCACGGCTGGGAGGGCGAGTCGCTGTCGCACGGCTGGAACTGATTGCTACCTCAAGTGATATTTAGTTTAAGGTGAGGATACCTTTGTTGATTCGAGTCTAAGATATACTATTGAGATAAGAGTTAGAGTGTACTGGTTCCACCGAATGGTTTATTTACTTGTCATTTAAAATTTCAACTTTGCCCAACAAACATACATTTCAAATACTTACCTATATTGACCGACCAACCGAGAGACGGTAAGAACAGAAACAAATGGAGTTTATTATCTGTCGAATTGTTTATTTTGTTAAATAACATATAAATTTGGTTTCCACAGGATAATTTTACAATCATCGAGGCTTCTCACCGCCATCACCGCGTTACCACAATCATCCATCCCACACATGTACATAATAGTTGTAAGAACCAAAGAAAAATAAATGCTGTTTGTAGTCTTTTTATAAATTTGTTTTCTTCTGTTCCGCTAATTCGTAAACCGTACATTACATGACCCACATCTCATATTCTCTTTCGCATTGCAAATAACTCATCTATACTATTATTAGGTATAAAGATGTAAGCGTTTGTGGGTTTGTATGTTTGAGTCAGGTACCTAATCTCCGTTAACGTGTCATGGCTTAACGGCTTAGCGTGTCTTCTGAAGCACGGAGGAGCTAAAAGTAATAAATTTTTGGGCGTCCATTCAATGACCGATCATTGTGAGAGTAATTTACGCCACTATCACAGGTAATCACTGCGCCATCGAACTCCTCAAGATAAAAAACTATTTTTTTAGCTAGTATTGCACCAAGAATGTTCGGCTGACGTCATGATGTCATGGGTTTCACCGCATTGTGATGCGCCGGCGACGACAGCGACGCGTGGGCAAGATACTGAGATACCTATTCGCGCATGCGCTGCTTGCTAAACATGATAGCTATCCTCGTGCCCAGTCAGCGACGATTCTTGACAAGGATGGCCTCACCACCTTTTTATGGTAATCACATTCACAGCAATGCCAAGTTATCTAACATCCATCCATTATGGGACTTTTTTTGACACTGCACAATGTTGTACATAGAATACAATAACTTGGAAAATATATCGACAATGAAACATTTCAATTTAGACATTCCGAGAGTCCGATCAGCTGATCAGCTTAACAGTATGGGAGAGCAGCAAAAATTTACAGAATTATTTGAAATTTTGGTGGTTTCCCCAAGAATAGGAATAGTTTCCGCCACATAGTTTGCAAAACAAAAATACAAATCTTTTCTCTTTATAATATTAGTATGGAAGTATGGATAAATAACTGATACGTACTATAATTATTAAGCCGTTGGCCGTAAAACTGAGCTTGTTTTGACCCGTGGGCTCATCGCTACGACCCACTGACAGACGAGCGCCGGCTCAATAGTACAGTCGGAAAAGCATTTATACAGTAAAAAACAAAGAACAAGAAACGCGTTAAGATAACTAAAATAATGTAGTTTCGGTTTTTGTAATGGTGCTCCCATACAGCATGTTACCAAATGTTGTAATAGGTAACACTTGGTGTCTTGGACATTCCTGTGAAGAATGTGTTTTAGAAAAATGTCAACAAATGTTTTATAACATCTCGTAACGGAGCCCCGACAACGAAATAAGTAGACGTAGCCATTCAATAGTTAGTTGTAATAAGATCTCGCAGGCGAAGCCGCGTGCATCAGCTAATATTATAAAGTCAGTAGTACTACTACTAATCCTAATTCAATTAACAATAGGATGTAATTTTTTGTGTATATGTGTGTGTAGGTATATTATGTTTGTAAAAGAAAAACAAATGTCCCTATATCACTAAAGCTAATTTATGTATCCTAATTTATATGTATAGACGTAAGCATTTGTTATTCAGAAATGCTTCCATCTATAATTTGTCTGTAGCTCATTACGCTATAATTTTTGTTATGCCTTGTTAAACAGAAAAAAGTTAATTCTACCAAATATAAATGTCTAAAATTTATTTAATTCATAAATACATTTAATTCTTAATAAGTATCAAAATAATAAAAAAAAATGTATTAACCCTGCAGTTGCACTCGAAATGAAACATGAATTTGTCTTCAACTTTTCATTTTGCTTTTTTTTAAATAAATCTAGTGCGTTTTCTTGGATACATGATGTAAATAATAATTTAATTGATTAGATAATATTTTCATCAATATCGCGTCGGTATGAACTTTTTGCACAGTCCCTGGAGGCTACAAGTCCATCTCCCGGAGTAAGAAGCACATGATCTCGTAGGTGGTGAACGCCATCACGCTGGTAAGCTGCGCCTTGATCACGGTGATGCCCCAGCCGCGGTACAGCCCCAAGATGCCTTCTTGCTGAAACGATGATCATTACAATTTCAGAGAACCTACTAGCAGGTCTTTGGACACACACCCGTATACAGATCCACCCGCAAGCCATTATTGATCCATCTGCTTGGTGGTCGCTTGTGATCATTATAACACTTTTATCTTTTTATCATCTGCGTTTAGTATATGTTATATGTTATGTATATGTTATTATTTACCACAACTGAGTTTCCTCGAGTGATTCGCGTGTCATATAGTCATTATCTACTTATCTACATTAAATTATGTTTGTTATATGAGAAGTAGTTTTAGTTCGACGATTAAAGATACAATTTAGACGCAACTTGACAGATTTTTGCGCCTGTTTCTTTCATGTGCGCGTTATCCCGGTTTCTTCCTGAAAGAAACCGGGCTTTCCTACCTTTTCGTCTCCACTTCGCGCGGTGGCCGTTGCCAGACCTTTGGCACGTATACATCCTTGACGACCTCAACCAGGTTTGTTTGGGATTGTCCCTTCTGCCAGAGCCAGGCGAGAGTAATTTTCACATGTGAAAGACAAGATGCGTTTGGGGATTTTTCTGGAGGTGACTTTGGTAAAGTAAAGCTTGATATTTAGTAAAAGTACTTAGTTAAATAGATAATCAAAGACGGACTTACCTTAACAGTTTTGTAGATACATTGATTCAGATTCCTACACTTAAACAATTTTCTGGCAGTTGTTGGAATTTTATATTTAGTATTTTGTTGGTGACTCTGAAATCAACAAATGAATGATTTTGAAACTTGTCTAAAATATAAACAAGGTTTCATAAAGCTCCTATCTACTTAAAATTAGCGACACTCACAAATCCACTACCATTCATCAAAATTGTTGGCAAAATGCTGCAGAACTTAATGGCCTGGCCTGGACCTTTACTCATGCCCGTATGCTTACTGATCCAAATTATTGTTTTTCTGCTATTACGACTCAAGCAGGAGAAGGCGTCATCGGGAGCTCACTTGCAGGGAAAATTAAATTTTCAGTCCAACTGATGTTAAGAGTATCTCAACAGCAGCTATGACAATAAATTACTTAGCTTATATTTAGTAGCTTGTCGATTCGAAGCCTCAGGTTTACAAAGACGTTTAATAAGACATAAAGACAGCATTTCGACGATTAACATAAGAAAAGTATATTGCTAACTAGTCAACACTACTCGCAATAGTGTAGCCATTGAATGAATGAAAGCTGTATGTAGTATTTGAATAGCCAGGCATTTAGAATTCAGAGTATGACTCAAAATGTTAAAATCAATGCTTTTACACAACATTGCAGTTGACAGTACCTAATAGCCGCCATTAGGAAAATTGTGATCAGCGGAAGCGAACAGCGTTACGTGATGCTATGCGCAACTAAGTCAATGGGTGACCAAGACATATAATATAGAGGAAGCTCCACGTACGCACGGCTGGATATCTCTTATGTTGAAATTGAAATTGCTGAAGTATATCGGGAATGTCTTGTATTTTGTCGCAACTGGTGCGGTGTTGAAAAGGCAAATAAGTCTCAGACTCATTCAGGAAACCCACGCACAAGAAATGATGACTCGTTTACAAAGTATTTATATGATTACCGCCACCACAAGGCAGAGTAAAATCTTGTAACTTGAAAAATTTACATCAAGACTACATTTGGTAGCAAGAAACGGCGGTGAGATGTTGGAGTGGTACTGACAGCAATCTGCAGCCTCCTCTTCGCCAGGTCGAAGGGATAAGTGGCAGTCTTGGAGAGGAAGCCGGCCGCAGACCCCGCCATCGTGCTAGCCATCAGAATGTGCTCCGGCCTACAATTAATTATATACTTGATACTATGTACTATTTTATGTAAAAGTTTGAGGATGTTGAAAAATATTTATGTACATATTAAGTATCAAATTTTTTTAACATAAATTTTTAAAAGGGGTTAATTTCAAAAGTCGCAAGGTAGCACTAATTTGTAGTTTTCTAAGTATGCCCATTCTTTGTAGCACAGTGCAGCCTGAGACTATTTATCTCAACCTTTTCGAATTAATTTCCATATCTAGCTTATTCCTTTACATAGTTATACTCATCGCACTGCTCGCTCATACACATATTTTTTTCTATCTCCCCTACTGAATCTGATAAGAGATTGAATGATTCATTTGCAATAACAGCTTCATGTAGATTCATTTCCGTGAAAAATTCGAAATACATGAAAACAATGTCAGGTTTGTTTGCAAATTAAAACGTGCAGTAGAAGCCAAGTTGAGTAACAAAATCTCCACAGACATATAAAATTTTCATATTCAAAGCACTCGTACCTATATTTGTTGAAGTCTGAGTGGTCACCGCAGTTCTCGCAGTTGGCCAGGTACCTCTCGTGGAAGAAGTGCAGCAGGAGGGGCTGCAGGTAGCTGAACGTGCCGAAGGAGATGCCCACGGCCGGGCCCATCTGTACGAGCGAGACAGTCATGGTATCAGTAGAAGAAAACAAATATTAACCGTAGGTCAATTTGAAGTATAGAGTTCGTTTTTTTGACAGTGGATCTTGTCTCATCTTTGCGTTTTTCTTTCAGATGCCATTCAAAGTTGTGACGCCACCAAGAACAGGAAATAAATTCGGCCGTTTTTAAAAGTCAACCCTCCTGAGGAATGCTGTTGTTGCCTATAATCAGCTGCCAAGACTGTGCTCCTTAGTTGGCTTGTACGACCTTGACGACGTTTCTATCTGTGGATTGATATGATTACGACGCCAGGAGAGTTGTAATATAGACTGAAATACCGAGATTGAATTAGGAACAAACTTATAAACAAAATCACACGATTTGTTAAATCTATACTTAAATACTAAGCCAGATTCAAATGTCTGGATAAGTAGCAGATATCTTTATTAACCATGCAGATCCCACGGATGCTACCTGCATGAGTGACGCGCTCAGGCCCTCGTAAAAGGCGAACACGCCTCCCGAGCGGTAGACCATGCGCGCGCCGTTTAATATGCCATGGTATTGCTCCTTGACGATCATCTGCCGGACTCGGATCACCTCGATGGGGAGCACCAGCGTGGTGCTGCAGCAGCCAGCGAAAATGCCGCACATGAACAGGACGTACGGCCTGGAGAATGTAAACATATTTTCATATAAGTAACATGATTAGGCAAAGTTTCCTTGCCTGCTAGCGTTGTCTGCTAGTAAGAAATTACAGAAATTCACGTAGGTATGCGGTGCCGCGTATTATCGTTCTATGGGTGTAAAACCTAATATTTTTATACCTATATAAATTAAATATTAATACGAATACGGAATACAAATAAAATACTGTTTCTGATCCATACGCGATTGTATGGAAATAGTCTTTTTAAAGAGGAGTGCGCAATAATTGGTGTATGTATCTACATACATAACTCAAAGATTTCGTTATTTATTATTAAATGTGAAATTGGCAAACGAAGTTTACAATTTGTCGAGCAAAAAAAGCGGCACGGCCGTGCCTTCCTTTTCTCGAAGCAATTCAGAATTCAGGCCAATTTAGATTATATTTTAGTTCAAATAAAGAGTTTATGACTGTGTACTACGAGTATGTTATGCTATTAGAAAAAAAGGGTATTATTAACGCTGCATCCCATGCGGGGTAGACAAGGAAATGTGAAAGAAGTGTGATAAACTCGAAAGTTTAGCTGTATGATGGACCTATTGACGGAATTGTGATTATAAAATATGGTGACGGATAGCCCTTACCTACGTTCCTACAAGCCCACGTTTTGATTCTTAAGGCATAGAGTCATCATATATTTATGGTTTAAACGTGCTATTCGTTCTTCTGCTATCAAACGCCTTTAAATAAACATTAGCAAAAACCAATAGATGCGATTTAACTCCAACGTTAAAGCTAGGACTTTCCAAAGCAGATTGTCGCGTAGTGTTATCGTAGAATACAAACATGGGACTCAGGGCGACTGATACTTTTTACTTTGTTTTTACTACTGGAGCAAAAGGGTTAAGGTAGTTAATTATAAATTTGGCGTTACTGATATGTGGCGCTAGGGTGGAAGGTCCTCATGACGTAGGAGGTTGCCAGCTCGAACGCGTAGAACTGGCTGCTCACCGACAGGATTGAATGCAACTGTAACATCAACCCATCAATAAGTTCTTACGTCGGAGTTACCCGCGTATTATTTAAAAAAATACTTACTTTTTAATTTATGCACAGTATTTTAATAGCGGTACGTTCGGACTTCGCTCGGATAAAACCATGATAATTTATTTCCTACTCAAACCTTCTTCAGAAATCATACTATTGGTGAAAACTGTACAAAAATCCGTCCGGTAGTGTGTAGTTTGAGTGTACCCTTACAGACAGACAGACGCGGCAGGTGGACTTGTAAGGATAAAGCGCCATTGACTTTTTGACCAAACCCAACGGGAATCGCGCCCTTTACACAAGAGGCCAGAAAACCAGTTTCATGTTTTTGTTGATATGTTTTATGTAAACATTTCTTATGTAAAGTTTAAACGCTCACTCCCTTTCTTTAGGTTATTTTGGAACTAAGAAACCTAACCTAACCTAACCTTCCACGCTGTCACAATATGTTCTTTTCCTGTCAGGGTTTTCTTATTTTAAAGTCCAAATCTAATCTCATGATTTCAAAATTTGACCTGTCCAAGGTTGTGTCCAGCCCAGAAGCCGAACACGCCTTCTTCCTTCAAGATCCTCATGGTGGTTGGGAGCCATTGCGACTTGTACGCCTTCTTGGGGTTGGTCTTCTGCAGTTGAGTCCGAAGCTTGATGATGTCGAGGGGTTGCGTGCAGAACCTCGTGAGGACGCCGGACGCGCAGCCGGCGATCAGTTTCGTGTGAGCGTTTATGTCATTCTTCTGGTAGCCAACCATTGACGCATGGCTGCGGGCGCGCCGGGTCAAGGCTGGACATCGTACCGTCCGCTCATGGCAGTTTCCATTTGACGGCAGTCACTGACTCGCACTTGTCAATTTGACATTTTTTTCTCATCAGCTGACATGTCTATGCGCAGCATGTAGTTCAACGGCGAAGGACGAAGGTTTTATATTTTTGACTGTATAACTTGTACTTACTAATTCCATGCTAATTCCATATTATAGACACAGCATGGCCTAGTAGGTACTCCGACGTAGTGCTCATTAAATCCAGGAGACTCAGATATAAAGAACACAAAAATCTATGGTTTTCAATAAGATGGATTGCAAGTGTAAGACCCATGGATTTAATAAGTACTTCGTGGAGTACCTACAAATCGATGGTAAGATCATTGTAACATGAAGTCTAATCGACTAACTTATATTATTGGCATAAATCTGTATTGTACTCGTAAGTGGGCTATGTCTGTACAAAGCCCAATTACAGGAAATATTAAAGAATAATTATTATAGAATTTATGGGACTAATAGAAGCCAAAACAATTTGTTTATAATTTTTGTCTGCATATTTATTCTGTCTGTATACTTATTAGCGCACGCAAAACCTAATCAGACGGCTGTAGTTTGATGTGGTGTGGTTCACAGTTGTATAACGGATATAGGTTTCATTGCGATACTTTGCTGAAAACCCGAGATATTTACAATAATAATATGCAATATACATTTTTTGTCCAAAAAACGGGTAGGAAATATAATTATCTAATTATTTATCCCAAAAATTCCACGGGAGCGACCGGGCGAAGCTACTATTTGTGAACTATTCATCAATGGACCCCCGGATATCGCACTCAAGGAATTTTCGACGCTTATCAGATAGCGTTGAGAGCTCGTCCAACTGATATGAATGCAATAATCAATTTATTCCTAGAAATTGCCAGCATTTAATTTTTATTCAGATTTTATTTAGATTGTGGCATTTAGATTTTATCCGCGGGTAAAATTGTATTTTATTTGGAAACCGAAATAAAGTGATATAAAAATGTCATAGTTATGGCTAGCACTCCTGTTGACTCCCGAGGTTTGACCCTCATTAAAAGCTATCGAAAAGGTGTCATAAAGGATACTTTTACCAAATCACGAGTTTTAGTCATAGATGTATTAAAAATTATTTAATGATTTTTAATACATCTATGGTTTTAACAAATGTTGTGTGACGAAGTTGTCTCTTAAAAGTTATTCACGGGCATTTATTTAGTTATTAAGTATTATTATTATATATTATAGTTATTAATATTTTTATGAGAGGGAGTCACAGCCCGGAGACAAAGGGAACAATCAGTTTTGACACACTTAGCTTTTGGCATAATTGGAGGACGGTAACTGTTATCATTGCGGCCCTGCCTGCGCGCCCGACCCCGCGTATTCTGTTCGCAAGTGATATGATCGAGGCTAAATTGGGACGAGTTGAGTGATTTCAAAGTGCTTTGACTATAAACAAATTTAGTCATAATTTGTGTGGCTCCAGATTACTAGATAGCATTGTTAAATAATAAGCTTAAAGATTTCTGTTCCTTTTGAAAGTCATTTACGTAAAAAAATATTTGTAACAGGACAAATTTACAATGGATTCGGACCATCCTGTAAAAGTAAAGGTACCTAACTCATGTATATACAATGACAACTATTACGGTTGTTCTTGGGTTTACTGTTGAGTTATAAAGTTATTACTATCGGCTTCGTCTATGTCAACGTAATCATAATCATACGTCCTGAGATTAACAAACTGCACAACTAATACATGAACATCTTATATTTTATGGTTTTGAGTAGATTTGTATGTAAATTATTAGATAAATAAATATACAAGAACATATCGTTAGTCCCAAAGTAAGTTCGAGACTTGTGTTATGGGACACTAACTCAATGATACTAGTTTATATGTTGTGTAACATAATACATATCCTAATTATTTTGAAATTTGTAGCCTGTTAGTCGAGACGTGTGTGAGGTGGGGAAAGCTATGGTATACCACTACATTAATATTTACCAGGAAGTCGTGTGTGTTACATTCCACATAATAGCCATGATCCTCTGCCATGTGGAATAAAGAGTTTGACGAGGACGTAGGGAAGTATTCCTCCCAGAAAGATGGACTGTTCTCGAGGAAAAGACGCGGGCGGAGCCGCTTTTAAAAGCTAGGTATTATATAATGAGACCTAGTCTAATGGCCAAAACATTATCGGTATGCATTGTCTCTCGTACAGCAAGTACAACAAACAGGCGAGTTAACTCCAGTGGTTATCTATCCTTTACTAGATTTAAATATTAATAAAAAATCTTGAGCTGTTTGGTGTTCATTCGTATTATATGACAAGGATAGGCTGAGCAATACTATAATTGTTATGCCAAATTTTTTATGAAACTCTCGACGGCTCGAAGTTCGGGAAATTCAGGATACAATGCATATAGTATGAAATTATTTTATCAAATTGTTATTTTTGTAGAAATATCGATACCTAATTTTACTATCGATAGTTGACCTCGTATAATCTACAATATTGATAGAGATTATCTATTTAATTAAAGTTATTATTGACATTCCTGTCGATAAAATTATATTCAATAGTAAAGATCTATATTCCAGATGACCAAGGATAATAAAATCTATTAAGAACAGTCGATGTTTCTGCAACACGGCAGTAAAATTGATAAGTGGTATAGCGCCCCAATTCTTCATAGTCGTATTCCTCTTGGCTGTGAGTCGTGGTCAATACGTGGAAATAAATCACACACAATTACTTTCTTCACTAGAGTAGTTCCATTGCACACACAAAATGATAAATACCAACCATAGTGCAGGTTACTCAACGATATTTTCCTTCGCGGAAACAAGTGGTGTTCGATGAAAACTATTACACATATATGATTCAAAGTTTACAATACTAATTTGATAAATTTTCACCAATAGATAACGTGATTCTTGAGAAAGGTTTAGGCGTAATAATAGTCAAAATATTCTCCTCCTAAGTGTGGTCAAGATGGCCCTAGCTTAACTTTCTGTCATGATGATTATTTAGTAACTTGCAATAAATAACCTATTATTTATTGAAAGTTACATTTAGTTACAAAGAAGCACCCTTCATTTCATTACCACAATGGTATCTTATAACTATAATAAAAGCAATCTAACGAAGAGCGGCCATTCTCAAGGACTCCATAATTGCCTGTGCGATTAGGTTGGCTTAATTGCTGCCATATCAATCATCTGAGCACTGCGAGCCACAATGTAGGGAACATTGTAAACATAGGTACAACCTATAATATAATAAACCTGGAAGTGGGCTATGTCTTTACATTTTTTAATAGCCTTGTTGGGTAAAGGCCTCCCCTTTTGTCTTCCAAAGGTCTCTAACCTGAGCTATTTGTCGCCAACCACGCCGGAACCTGTCTAAATCACACCGCCATCTTGTTCGTGGTCTACCGCGACGCTTGCGCTCTTCGGGAACCCAAGTTGTGGTGATCTGTGCCCACCTCTCTGGCGGCATTTGGCAATCGGATCTCCGCCCAATGCCACTTGAACCTTGCAGACATGGGCGCCATGACGACATGTCTGTACATAATAGATATTAAAGAACAATAATTATGAGAGGGCTTAATTTTTTTGTGTTTCTTCCGTCTGTCTGTATGTTTGTTCGCGCATCACGCAGAGGCACTACTTGCTTCTAGTGAAGATAAATATCGTTAGCAAATTAGATCACGGGTTAAATGTTTACGATTAGGTCACAGTATACATGCGATACAGACGATAAACCTATTTTCAATAACAATTTCATTGTTAGGAGTAAACCAAGAAAGCAATAATCTATGATCTCCATAAATCGTATCCGTCAGAACGGCGGGTGTGTGACTTTCAAAAAATGAAAAACTAACATACTTAATTGTACGGAAAATATATATTGTACTGAAATGAATTTAATGTAATTCGAAAATATGTCTAAATAATGACCATTATATTACGTAGTAAAATCTCAATGGAACTTATAGATTCATAAATATCGTTTAAGAGCATAATGTGTAATAGGGTCATACGTATACCTTAAACTGAATAAAACTTACCTTTAAATTAATTTCAGTACAAACACCGTATATTCATAGTTTATTTTTAATGCTTTTTGGAAGTCATTAAATGTAAGACTACTACGATAGAAACACAGATATAGAACATTACTGAAATGTTCTTGTATCTGTGGACAGAAACAAAAATCTTGCATAATGTACCTATTAATTAAAACTATTTTTGTATCATCCTCTTTCCATAGACTCACATTTATTTTATTATCAAATGTATGCTCATTTTTCTGACAGTATCGACCACATTTCGACAACAAAACCCACAACATTCTAATTCAAAGTTTTAATTGGAACAAATAATTTGTGGCCTCATCAGTCCTGATGATTTAAAATTTATTAAATTATTATTTAGATTATTTTAGTTAGGTATTCGAAATGTCGTCCATTGGTAACAACGCACAAAATTTATCAAAAAAAATGGTAAGTTACAAAACAGTGATGGAGAAGACAATTCATAAAATCACGACAGAGAACATGAAGCACGCAGAAAACTTTATTAGACAGGTGAAAGAACGTAAGTGGTTCATTGCTTTTGTGTTTATATAATGATGTATGAATAATGGGTACCAGATGTTGCCCGTCCGCGATAGCTATATTTGACATCAGGTCATTAACTATATCTATTCAAAATTTCATAAAAATCAGTCCCGAAAATCCGTGACAGATTTTCACATTTCTAAAGTAAGTATGGATTGTGCTTGCCTTTGAACACTGAATCCCGGTCTGAAAAATACATTAATTTGTAACGCTCAATGACCCCCAGATCCAGATATGACCATATATTCTGGACAAACCACCCCTTACCTGACTGAAGTACTTAATTACAAGCCAATACGGATTAGTGGATGCCTACTTTACGCACTAATTGCGTCCTAAAATCGAGTTTGGTCCTTTTTCTGAACATTTTGTCAGCACGAGTGACACAAGTTGGGAATCGTAATTCCGATTTCCTACTCCTGTGCTGTCTGTACTGTCCTATTTCTGATATTCTTTTATATGATAAGTCTAGTCCAAATAACTGTAAATATGTAGAAAGTTGATTCAAGACCTTTGTTCCAGCCAATGTGATCGATGATTCCAAATTTTCCGACGCGAAAATAAAACCATGGTCATCGTCAAAAAATTCCGACCTGAAACTCAAAGCGTGGACATCATTGAAAGACTTAGCTGCTGTCGACTACTCAACACTGAAAGTGACTTTGGGAAAGTTCGCTTCTGAACAAAATGCTAGGCTCCTGGACCTGTCCGTAGCCTGTGCGATCAAGGGAGAAAAGCTGGTCAGCGCCCTGGCCGCGGCAGTCAGCGCCTTCAGAGATGCGATGAAGAAATAAGTGTTTCACATTGGATTTGTAATTAAAATATAAATATTCAATAAAAAATTATAAAATGCCACACTTTCTATTATTTCCCATGTTTATTGTTACCTGTAATTATGCGTTAAATATAGCATAATCTTGTGAAGCTACTGTTAATCAAATCGCGACAAAACGTTTTGAAAAAGAATACCTAAAAATGTCTCTCTTATCCTTGATGTCCTATAAAAAGTTTCATATATATATATAAAAAAGGAGAGATTTAACCGTAGATAAATGAAATATGACTTAACCGATAGACAAGTGTTTCATATTGGGAACTAGATTTTATGTTCTTTAGGGAAAATCTTTTAGTATTAAATGCGAAAAGATGTTTCTTTTCGCATTTAATACTAAAAGATTTTCCTCTCTCCGTGCAGTAAATCGTTCACGAGGTCCGTCGTTGGAAAGCGATCTGGATACACAATTAGGTTATGCTTTTCGTAATAATCCAATCTCATGGGAACTGGTGCGATAAACTTGTACCTTTTCACCCACATTAACACAAACTAAAAACAAAGCAAGAAGCTTGTAACAATGCGTCATACCTCATTTGTCCTGAGACATGTTTTATATAAATGTTTTTATTATAATATTGATCAGATAGATTAAAAAAAAAATTTAACCAGACGTAAAGATGGAAAGTATTTATATACCACCGTTTTTGACGTCAAGAAGTGATGTATACTATCATCGTAAGTTAAATGTTGATTTGAATCACAATGTGTTCCCAGCCGTCGCTGCGCCCGCGGCCGCCGGCACAGGCAAAGTCGCCCGATCCCCAGCATCTGCCTCCTATTTCACGTGTTTCTACACCTACTGGTAAGCATTATCACCTCTCTCTTTCGCTCCTCTGTCCGCGTCCTCACCTACAAATCGTTGAAGCTTATTGAAGTTAAAGCTGACCATGGTCAGCTTTCCTGTTCTTCGCCACTTCGCACGGTCCTTAGCACTCTTAGTTGTCAGATCATTAACCTGTTCCTTGACTACAGCTAACCAGTACTTTTTGGTAAACCTTATGAAGATAAGGTTGAAGGCGGGTCACTAAATATACAACAAACGGACGTACATACTTAAAGAACCAAAACTCGTAGAACAAACATTAGCTTAGTACAAAATTAGTTGTAAAAAGTCGACCGTATGGAAAGTTTAACCTGCATGGCCTTTTCTTCCACGGTATTAGCGGCGAGTTTCCAATGAATTTCATAAGTAATTTTTATTTACGTTTCAGGCGATTCAGAAAAGCAGCTGTGGTCCCGCTACCACCTCGGCTGCGTGGCCAAGAGCTCTCCCTACTTAGACTGGTCTGCTCGCAAGGCTCTGAAGAAGAGATCGTCAAGTATGTATTTAAGTCCCTTTATCTCTCATCTGAGCTTGTTTTTGTGCATCTTGGGCTACGACGTCATGAAGCGCGAATACATTTTTAAATTTCAAAAATTCAACGTTGATTTTACGATATGTCAGACTTTAAGCATTTTATCTATCTTTTGCGCCTGATAGAGTTCATTCCTTAGTCGTTCTGTACGACGTCCACAGACGGACGAGGAAGCATTTGCTGCTATAAATGATGGAGTAGTATCAAATGTAATCTCGAAAGTATACAAATACTGATTATTACTTGAAAAATCTATACAGGTAATGCATTACTAGGATTAGGTTGCACATTGTCGGTCAATGTTCGCCCGAGAATACCACATTCTTTGATAATTGGTATTCCTTCTCGTATTTCCCTCTCACCATTCTCTAAAGTGACTTTGACTAAGATTACAATAGTAGCTTTTCATCATATGTTCATCATATGTATAGGTAATGTAAGTTTCGAGGTGATTTGATGGTCAGTCTATTAACGATTCAGGATACCTCCACATTGTCGCCGAACTGAGATGTCCACGTGATGCGCGACCATTGCGTAGTATGTATGAGTGTTCTTATTTACAGCAATGAAAGTTCAGCAATATATACCGAATCCGCCAAAGAGCGGCGAACACTTTGGCGACCGTGTGCAGCCGGTGTACCAGACTGAATGCCTCGCCGCACTCCTATAAACATTTTAATAACTATTGTAAAACGAACGAACTGCGTAATGTTTTTACACGATTTTTTTGGAACGCGTCTGATGCTAATAGAACATGATCTCTTTAAAAACCATAAAACTTTCGTTAAAAGTTTATTTTTTTTAAACTTATTGCAGATAAAGTACGCACTCCAACAAATGACACATTAAAAGGTATGTTGAATTATAGTAATCATTTCCATGCTCAATTTAATATTTTTGAGTCAAATATCGTTGCTGATTGTAATGATGAGTTGTCTGCATAATATCGTTCAGTTGTTGGACCTGAACGAAAGAAAATATAGAAATAACTGCGCCCAAAGCTCCGTCGTCCTTCATTACGTTTACGTCTGTCAACGGATCAACGCGGAATAATTCAGATAGTCAAAGCTGTGGAAAACAACGGAGCGGCAATGGGCTGCGGCGACGCAACGGAAGACGATTGAGCCCCGGGTCCTGACGCACGCCTGTTTAATGCGTTTTGCAGATGAGGGAGAAATAGCGAACTATTTGGACCGACACCGCGACTTCCTCGAGGCGTACGTGATAAAGAAGATTCCTCCAGAGGACATAGAGAGATGGCTGCTGCAGAAACTAAAGCTGACGACTGTGAGTAAAGACAGTACTTCGTAAGAAAATCGATATGAAAAGTGCCCTGCTGCGTACTATTCTAAATGTGCCCAAAATTTTATCAAAAGACGTCCTGTAAATGTTGCGTGAAAAACAACAACTATTTCATTCAAAATTGGGGCCAATAAAAAGACAGTCGGTATTTGTGCCATGAATCAAACAACACTAACGCTCACATGCAGACTTCATGTAGCTTTATCCCATATTTTTAAAGCATCGTGTAAAAAAAACCTCTTTTTTTACACAACACGTGCACGATATGTCAACATGGGGACGCAATGACGTGGTACGCGTTATATATTATATTACACGGTAGCCCCCCAATCGGTGGTGAAACATCAAATTGTATATATTCCCAAAGTTAAATTAATACGAAATATGTTTAAATTATAGGTAAATGGTCAAGCCCTGCAACTTAGTAACGCTAAGACATCGAGAAAACTTACTTTTATGGTAAGATGATATACTTTCTATCCTACAGTCATCAGTCCAGGTGCTGATAATAACTACGATACTAGGTTTACTGCCTCCCATACATTTATCATTGATTAGCTTTTGTCCGCGGGTTCGCCCGCGTGTATTTCCCGTCTAAACAAAATAAAATCTGTTATTTCATTGCATTTTATTAAAGTAATCTAAACAACTGTGAAAACCACATCAAATTCCATCCAGCTGTCTTTCCGTGACGCGCGAAAATAAAATAAAAATTGATTTGGCTTCTATGAAATCAGCAATTTTCATTGCAAGTGCAAAAGTTCGGCGAACTGTTTGCCGATAGTGCGTCGGCATAATTTACGGTCTATGGGGCAGTTTATGAGCCGACCACGAGATGGCACCAATGCCAACTCCACACTCGCGGACCAGTTCGCCGAACTTTTGTAAGTGTGAACATTGAACGTTAATAAATATGAATAAAGTTAATAATTTTTTTATTTCATATGATCAATCAACTATTTAACTATGTGAATACAGCCTTAAGTCAACACAATGCCACATATATCAAATTTCAGGACCATATGGACAAGCTG